>NC_136494.1:69625776-69628276 GCF_053919585.1 Euprymna scolopes | reverse complement strand
GTTATATTCTGTACTATATTTATGGTTATTATCTTTGGAATATCCCGTTCCATTGCTTTTCTTTGTAAAGTTCTTGGTTGGTGCGTATGGTTTTCTAACTTTTCTTACATATGCCACTCCGGATTCTTCTATATTTTTTTAATCCTTTTTTAGTGTAATGCCCTTTCACAGTCCTCTGCTAGTTTCTGGGGGGTTAAATCTTGCTCAGAATTGACGTGTAGTATCTGTTCTTCAGATGCTACACTTCAATTTCTTGTTCTCTGTCAGTGGAGGAGAAATCCTTCACGACTGAGACAATTTTTATTTTTGTTCCTTTTCTCCACGTTAAAAAACGACCCTGGTGTCTAACTCTGTCCTGTGGGGAGGCATTGTAAATAGGAACACTCGTCTGCGTATTTCTGCATTTTTCGTGGAAACTAACCCTTGAGCGAAGATTAGACATTTAAAATCTTCTACCGTTAGTTCTGCAAGCTTAAAATTATCGCAGTTTTTATTGACAACTGATGCGTATGTCAAATAATCTTGGTTGTCCATCTTTCTTAGATTCATGCACAGCCATCTTTTATGAAAAAGAGATATATTTGGATTAAATAATTCTTTTAGTAATTTTACAGCTTCCATGAACTCTAATTCCGCAGTTTTTTTTAGGTAATATGTAATCTACGAATTTTCTGTGTTCTGATGTACCCAATTTTCTGAGTAAGCGGCTCACTTCCTGACTATTTGGCCAATTTTTACAGTCCAGTTGAAAAACATCCTCGTATCTTGTGTAGTATGCTTCAACATTCTTCTCTTCCTCAGGCACATAATGAAATGTGTCCATGCTATTAAAAATAGTGGTATGGGAGAAATTAACACTATCGACATTTTCTCGATTACTCTTTAGTAGTTCCAGTGTTTTAGCAAAACGTTCATCTTGTCTTTCTTCATATTCCAATTGTAGTTTCTTATGCCTTTCTTCCTGTTCCAATTGCAGTTTTTTCTGCTTTAATTGTGCCATTTTCTGCTTTTCTTCTTGTTCCTGCTGCCATTTCAATAATCTGTCCTCTCTCTTTTCTTCACGGTCAGCCTGTGCCTGTAATTGTGTTTGCAAAAGCTCGTTTTGTGTAGCTTGTCTGCGTTCATCCCGCTCAGCCTGTGCTTGTAAAAATTGCATGAACATTTTTGATAAGTCTTCCATGTTTTGTTTTGTTTTTTTAGTGTGTAGTTAAAAAAAATATTGTACCATGTACAATATACACCGGTTTGGGTTACAACAAAAAAGTAAATTGATGTAAGCTCCTATTTTCAATAATAATATCGCTGCTTGCAATAATATATTCTTTTTGAGAGTCACGCTGCAACAAAAAAAAATAAAACAGGTTTATCTGGAATCACGAAATGGAATTGACTTTCCGTTTTTAGGCACTTCCTAATAAGTAACTCTTTCCACAAAATAAGTTTTTTTTTTAATCGAGTCACAATTGAATAAATGTATGCAGTACATTTAGTTCTTTGAGTTTTTTTTTCTCTAGTATTTTAGTAATTAAAATACCTCTTAAATTGAAATTACCTTTTTTTCCGTGACGTTTTACTGTATTATCCGTTATTCAGTGACAACTTCAAGAAAAAAATCCTTACCTTGAATTTTAGTTTTAGCTGTGGTATTTCCTTTTAGTACCGACGTCAACCAAAACATTAATTAAAAAGTCCTTTAGTTGTTGTTTTGTTTACGGAGAACAGTAATTAGAATCCACTGGTAAACTTTTTTCGTAGGTTACTTCCTTGCTTTTCGTAATACGGGTCTGACCTGTCGTTTTTACGACGGAACAAAGTTCGCTTTTCCTTTGCAAGTTGGTCCTTTAGTAAGATTTGTCGTGTAGCGACAAAACAAAAATTCACTTTTACATTCGTTTGCAAGTCGGATTCCCAGAAAACGGCGTAAATTGTCGCTTTTGCCACGTTAGAGTTTGTTTTTTTTACTTAGGTTGAAACTTCTTTTTAGCGTAAAATCCGTTTGCTCGTCAACACTTTGCATTCCTTAAAAAAAATGGTCAACCTTTGCGTTGTACATTTTTTTTTTTTAAATAGTTCTTCGTCAAACTGTTATAGTTGACGCTTCATATCTCGTCGCCAACTGTTGTGGTTGCAAGGTTGAACAATAATTAGTTAGGAAATACAATGAAGACGCAAACAACAAGATAACGCAATAAGTGTATTAAAGAAAAGGTATATTTACAATATGTACAAATGACGGTGTCGAGTCAGAGAGTCTTGGTGGGAGGACATGTACGCTCTCCGGCGTCACTTCCGGTGGCATTTGAGTAAGACACACCAAGGCCAACCTATGCTTGCCATTTATAGTGTTCTGTTATTCGCATATGCAAAAAAGTGGTTGCCACCACAACATATAGATAGATATATATACAGATATAGATATATATATAGATAGATATAGATAGATAGATAGATAGATATTGATAGATATATAGATAGAGATATAGATATAGAGAGAAGATAT
>NC_136494.1:69610776-69618276 GCF_053919585.1 Euprymna scolopes | reverse complement strand
CCTGAGCTATGAAGACATGCTTACTGCAAGCTAAAAATTAAAATATGAATCAATAGTATTACATTACGCATGCATATTCGTAATGCCGTCGTTTGATCGAGTTGTTTTACCAGTGTCTCTCCCACTATTAGAAGGATTGTGATGAGTTTCTGAAGAAGGTGGTAAAGTGTGACGTGTGAGTTTAAGATTATAAGCCTTAATCAAAACGGTAGTCCATGGAGTAGAAGCATGTAGGCTCTTCAGTGATGAAGAAGTTCAAGTCTCAGCGGTCCATGAAGAAGGTGATGGTCACGGGTTTGGGGGATATGCAAGGCCCAATCACCATTACATTCCTTGAGAAATGAAGCACTGTGAACAGTGCCACCTACTGTTAACTGCTGACGCAGGTTAAGAAAGACATACAGAACAGAGGTGCCATCAGTCAGAAGGATTCATCTTGCATTATGTCAACGCAAGGTCTCGTTCAGCAGCCTAAACGATGCAGAGCATCAACGAATTGGGCTGAGAACTGCTCCTCTATCCTGCTTACAGCCCAGACCTTGGCCTTTCGGACTTTCACCTGTTTGGTCTTTTAAAAGCGACACGGAGTTTTAAAGTGAAAATGAAGTCAAAAGTGTTATGAGCGACTGGTTTAGATATCAGTCCAGAGATTTTTACGCTGAGATTTTTACAGGAATATGGAATCTTGTACACATAGGAAAAGTGTGTAATATTGCTGGCAGACTACGTTAAAAAAAAGGAGTTTCTATCTATATTAGAAACCCTTACATAAAAAATCTCCCGTATGTATTGAAGGAACCTCGTATCTAAACACATTTGCTATCTTAGTGTCATTTATTCACGTCAGTACTTTATATACTACTATTGTTAACAACTTCAGACACACCAGACGCCAAACAAGTCGCCACAACACGCCAAAACAAACATCAGTATTCACACACCCACCACTACGGCCCATTTTGATTGAACCTGGAAGGAAAAGGTGCCAGTCGGCCTCCTCTTCTCGCGGACGAAAATACACCAAAATCCTCCTCTTCAAAACTGGAGAGGACGTCTGCAAAATCGACCCCCTGTCTGTCGGCAGGGACTTGGTATTCCGACAGAGGACCAGTCTTAAACCTCTACCGGATCTCCGTTAGATGGGGGGGTAACGACGTGGAAGTCTCCAAAGCCTTTTAAGGCGCCCCCTTCATGACGACCTGCATCAGACCGCCAGCCAAAAGCTTAGTCTGGCAGATGCTGGAAGCCGCGAAGGAAACCTATCACAAATTTTCCCTGATTAGAGACAATGGTCCTTCCCTGGACGAACTTTTGCCCTAATGCAAGGGTCCCAGTGTTAGGGCCTTAGTTAATATACCCCCTGGACGTCGGCAGTATCATGCGCAGCATATAAGACATTAAAAAACTGGCAACGCTGAGCATGGCGTACAACGTTGTCACCCTCTCACCTGAGGACTTTGGAATCGGGGGCCACAGTGCCTAGGATGAGTATATTATCATGTCTCTTCACTCGGCTAGTCTTAATGTCTTTTGAACAAAACCGAAAATGTTTCTTTCAAAAGCATATATTTTTCGCCCGATCCTTCGATATTATGAAGTGTGAATATATATATATATATATATATATATATATATATATATATATATATATATATATTATTTTTAAAATGTAATTATCCACTGACACGTGTTTCGTCGTCTACGACTCATCAGAGTGACTGTATCTAGCTCTGATGAGTCGTAGACGACGAAACACGTGTCAGTGGATAATTACATTTTAAAAATAATATATATACCGCTCCCCATGTGGGGGTACCAAATTGGTTAAAAGGGAAAATTATTTCCCAACTCACATTTAGGTAAAAATGCACTTTCGTAAATAATTGAATTAATTCAAAACATCGCTAAAACAAAACCAAAACAACATATATATATATATATATATATATATATATATATATATATATATATATATATATATATATATATATATGCATATATACTAGGTCAGTGCAAAAGTTTTTACCGGTTTGTAGAGGAGTCATTCAATACCATTAAAAAATGTTATGCACACTGTCATTGCTTAAACATATCACCATAATTAATGTATAACTTTTATTTCAGACAAAGCATCTTTCATATTTTTCTGCAATATTCTCACCCATGTTGACCCGAAAGCGGCCCTCTCTAGTCAACAGAAAGATATTCATATTTTAGCATGATAATGCTCATCCTCACACAGCAATACTGACCAAAGATCTAGGAGAATTGGGTTGAAAAATCTTATCCGATGCCGAAGCACACGTACTTGCTGTTGAGTAAGCTCACACGGATTATTTTGTGGATAACAAAACCATTTACCTGGCGTCGGGTTAACATCAGGAGAGGAGATTGAACATGAGTTTAATTCATATTTTACATCAAAACCTAAAGAATTTTACGGGCGAGGTATTTATAAACTCGTTGTAAAATGGAATCAAGTTATGGAGAGTAAAGATCGTAATTGTAATGTGTAAAGATTATCAAAAATACAAGTATTTTTTTCAAGATAAAGTTTTAAATACACAAAGACTTTTGTGCCGATCCGACATATATATATATATATATATATATATATATATATATATATATATATATATATATATTGAGAAAAATAGAAAAACCGAATGAAATTATTAAAATAATCAACGTTTCGCCTTTATTTCAGATGACATCTTCAGGATATTGAAGTAAAAATGCAAGAAATATCCTGAAGATGTCCTCTGAAATAAGGACGAAACGTTGATTATTTTAATAATTTCATTCGGTTTTTCTATTTTTCTCAAAACATAACGTAAACCTTCGCTGGTATTGTTATTTTTATTTTTTATACACACACACATATATATACATATATATATATATATATATATATATATATATATATATGTGTGTGTGTGTGTGTGTGTGTGTGTGTGTGTGTGTGTGTGTGTGTGTGTGTGTGTGTGTGTGTGCGCGCGTGTGGATAAAAAATCAATACGAAAAATATGTAGATGTTTATATCTTTTCTGTATTCATTTGCTATGTATTGACGTGTAGGAAAACAAATAGTCTTCCGAAAAACGAAAATTTTTCTTTCAAAAGCACATCATTTCGACTGATCCATACATCCATACATATTTATACATCAAAAGGAATACACGTGGATATGACATGCAATTCGGACCATGCCTGTATATATATAAGTAAAAATGTATACATATATATATGTGTGTGTGTGTGTGTGTGTGTGTATGTGTGTGTGTGTGTGTGTGTGTGTGTGTGTGTGTGCGTGTGTGTAATTTAAAGAAAACTCACTATGTCTCCCTGTCTCCATATTTTCAAACTCTATCTCTCCCGAAACTAAAAGTCGCAGAGCGGCGCTGAGGTCTCAAATGATTGTATTTTTATGTGCTGTTCTTTTATGGGTTTTTAGTGGTCAAAAATAATTTTAAGGAGTCAAAAATAGGTAACAATTAAAAAAATCGTTATACATTTTTTACATTCATCTTAGTTTATTTTTAATCAGTTCATATGTGTGTCACGTTAGTCCCGTGGCAATGTCACTAGCTTTGAATACAAAAGTTTTGGTTTTGGTTTCGATTCTATCTGATGGCACTCAAATACTTCTTTTTTTACTTTTGAAATCACGAATCTGTAATAATATATACGAAATCTGGACAAATTAAAATATTATATTTAAGCGTATTTTACGACTGGGCAAAGCTGGGCACCCTCCCCCCTCGCCAGTTGTTAAGTGCCACTGCCACGCAAGTCATTTCATTGTTGGCCATTGCTTTTGTTTGTTTGTTTGGCTTTTTATTTGTTTGAGCCACGTTGTCCAGATTTTTAATGCAGTGTCACGATCGTTCTATGTTGTCATTAATTCTCTCCAGCGAATTAATTATCTAAGCTTAGAAAATCTCTTCACTTTAAATTGACCTTGTCGTAAAATAAGTGAACAAAGCATATTGTTATAAAAATGAATATGTTTTTTTTTTAATATATATTTTATTACAACAGTAAAAAAAAGATCTCCAGTCGCGCGTAGACATGCGATATGTCTGTACGAAGAAATTCTATTGTATGGACGTTTTCTGATTAAATGACAAATAGGAGAGAGAGGAAAACGTATAGCAAAAAGAAAGAAATAAGAATACATAAAGAGAACGAGAGAGAGAAAGAGAGAGAGTACAAGAACAAGAGTCAATCTTTATATTAATTTCACTGACTTCAAATTCATATATCTTTTGTTTCTGACTTATTATCAGTCACAGATGTGTCTGGCCTCCAACCCTTCGGGGCACCTAATAAACTGCGGTATTATAAATAAGCTGCAATTTTAGAGTGAGTAGAAAGTTGACCAAAAAGGCATTGTTACCAATAGCGGTTGTAGCAATGTATCTATTTACTTGTGTCCCCACGAAGGCAAAATAAGGCATCTTGTCATCTTTTATTGTGGGGAAATCCAGTTGCACAAAATGGGGCCTATTACTGTGTCACTAGTATACAGAAAAAGTTGGACAAACCTACAAGAAGTTTCCGTAACTATAAAGTCTAATGTTTATAAATATTATGTATGGTTCATTTCTGTATACAATTAGGCGAGTAGGGACCCATACTTTAACTAATACGGTAATCATACACACTCCTCTCTATTTAGTTTTCCGTTTTTCTCTTTCTCTTTCTCCAACCCCTTCACCTTTTCACTGGAATTTTGATTTTTGTTGACACAGTTACGTTTTAATCTTTAGTCTTTTACAAGGGCCAATTCTAACATAACGGACACGTGTCATGCATGGAAATAAACAAAAGGTATATATATATATATATATATATATATGTGTGTGTGTGTGTGTGTGTGTGTGTGTGTGTGTGTGTGTGTGTGTGTGTGTGTGTGCGTGCGTGCGTGTTTTCTTTGTAAAACATGTCTTTTTTTTACTTTGACTTAAAACCTCGGCCATTCATTTTCATCAAAGACAACTCGCGGGTTAGTTATTTCCCAGCACGTCTAAAACTAAATCTCTCGTAACACATTTGTGAGGATTATAGCTTCGCAGCTCCGGCCAAATTGTAAGCGAGAAGCACATGCCGCTTTTCTCATGAGCAATGTGATTTTATCAAGTGTCCGTAGCACCTTTGTGACTCGTGGCGAAACTTACCAAGAAAACACATATTCAATAAAGTATATTAGACTCATCTTTATCCATCAACAAATAAGAAGATAAAGTAGGTGTGTATTTGTTCGTTCTCTTTCTCCATTATCTCTCTCCCACGCTACTTCTCCCCTCTTTCTCTCTCTCCCTCTTTCTCTCTCTCTCTCTCTCTCTATCCCTAATAATGGAAAAGAAGGAGGCAGGAGATAAAGAGGGAAGAGGAGAGGGAGATATGAACAGAAAGAAGATAATGAGAAGTACAGAGTCAGAGAGAAAACTTAAAAAATACATACATAACCACTTTATAACTTATTTATTCTGTTGTTTATTTTCTGTACAACACCGGGTACCCATGTCAGTTAAAATATAACAACAAACAAAAGCGTTAGTAAAAAGAACATTGAACAACTCAAATTTAGTATATTAATAGTTGGTTCCAAGTAGTGTTTACCATTAATTTTAAAGTTTCTGAATTTTTGAAATGCGGATTTATAATTTTTATTATTTCCATTAATCGGACTACTATTCTAATCTCGAATCTTATTCTCGCAACATTTCGCCCGATGTCTCCTCCTACCTCCTTCAGGTGTTTCTTGTCGAATTTGAAAATACTTCTGTCGAGATCGTAAATCAGCACATCATTTCAAACGATCCCTTTTATTTAATATATGGAGATGACCTTCTCTCGTTCCGTCAGACATGACCGAGTGGAAGTTTTAAATAATTCGCAATTGTATTTTCAGTATCGCCCGCATTGTGGATTGAATCTTCAACCGCCATATGAGTGTTACTTGATACTGGATTTTATTTAGGCTTTTATCCTTGGATCCGCTGTGTAACGGGGTAGCCATTAAGTACGAAGTGAAATTAATCTGAAGGATTGCAAAGTTTGGCTTGCTGGATAATAGAAACAATACATATTAAAACTTATAAATGACATAATATGTCATCTTACCCATTACAAGAATTGAAGTAAGATTTTATACATTTACTTACATAATTAGTGTAAAACTGACAACAGATAAGATTTAGACTGGACATACCCAGTCCCAAAATAGAGGATCGCTTCACTATGATACGATATTGTTATGGTATCATTTAAGATTATAATGGCTGCCTAAGATCAAGGCTTGATGACCACTGCTTTTAAGATGAGTGGTCTAAGTAATCTCACGCTCTCTAATTCCGTGTGGCAGCATCTGTTCTTGTCATTACAAGTACAGGTGCTGCGACATGAAATTAGAGAGTGTAAGCTTACTGACATCCAGTTGTAAGGTTCACGTGGGAGATGGCTACCATATAATGCGGTACATAGGGGTGTGCAAATATCTTCAATGAGCGATCTGTAAAATGTTGATTATCCAACGATGCAGCAAGTCCTGGAAATATATACCAGAAAGAATAACAGGAAATAAGTTATGCATAATATACTGTGACTATGCAATTCCTAAAGCTACGTAACTAGAAAGTGGGGCTATTAAATCTGGAATAAGACGGAATAAAAAGTCACCTTAGTGTCCTCAATGATGTCGTGTTAAACAGAGCTGAGATTGAAAAGATAACGAAATACCAAGGCCTTACTCTTATGTATGGCATGAAAAGAAACTGGAATCCCAGGAAGATTGTCATCATTCCAGTAATTATAGGAGCAACTGGACTCATGAAAAATATTTTTTTAAAAAAACTGCCTGGCAAATATAGTCGATGAACCAAGTGTAACAGAGGTTCAAACACTTGCACTTAAAAGGGAGGTTAGAGATCTCCTGATTGGAATGTGCGATATAGCGGGTGAATAGCTGGCATCCGATAGGATGCCCCACCCACATCTTTAACAAAATGATAAGAAAAATTTTTTTAAAAGTAAGTATAATGATTGTTGAATATTAGAAGCTATGAAGTAGTATCTATTGTGGAGACATGATATGCTATAAAAAAGGAACACATTCAGACAAGGGCCACGAAAGAGTCAAGTGATTGACTTAATGTTGAATAATAAGTAGTAGATATCAATTAATAAATATCCCCCAAATTTAGATCTCTTTGGGGTATTAGAGATATGGCTTAAAGAGAATAATTTGGACTGAATCTCTATTTGAAAATCATAATATTTAAGAATTGCATTAGAGTAGATTCATAGTAATTAGACATCAATCAAGCAATATTTGCAGAATTTCGGTTTCTTGTTTAGAACCCCATAAGCTTCTATCTTAATTTTTAGACGTTTTGTAGAATAAAAATTATGTAAGGGATTTTGATGAAATTGAATCTAACGTTTCTAGACTTAAGCTTTAGTATAATTATATCTTGATTTTAGTCTTAGTAACAC
>NC_136494.1:69583276-69608276 GCF_053919585.1 Euprymna scolopes | reverse complement strand
CCATTGTAAGGCAGGCTGGATTTTCTCCACATGAAAAATTATCTAGTGGTTAATCATTTTCCGTACTAAGTTAAGTATATATATATATATATATATATATATATATATATATATATATATATATATATATATATATATATATATATATATAAGTGAACGTGTCTGTGTGTGTGTCTGTGTACATTTTCCTACGCAATAACTCTGTTAATTTTAAGTCTATAGACTCGAAATTTGAGATACACGGTACTGAGATTTGGGAAAATCTTTGTGATCCGTTTTCGGCCAGAAATTTGGCTGTTAAGAGGTCAAAGTTCAACAATTTGACCTTTGAGAACTCTACGAAACTCCGCCGACAATTTTGAGACTAAATACTTGAAATTTTAGATATAGGTTCTTTGGACATGGATCTAACTTAATAACTTAGTTTGAGTCTAAAACAATAAATGTTAAGGTGTCATAATAGGGGTCAAAGTTTAAAAAAAAATTGACCTCTGCGGTCTCTACCAAATTACTAAGACAATTTCTGGTCTAAACATTTGAAATTTTACATATCAGAGATAGGGCAAGCTTTTTAATCGGTTTAGATCGAAAAAATTTAGTTACCAATATATAAATGTATGTATGTATGTATGTTTGCATGTATGCCTAAAACTTCGGACAGAGTCGACGGATTTTACCAAAATTAGTATCGTTTTGAAGGTCGATCTTTCAGACGACAAATATGGAAAAATTGACTAAAAACATTAATATCATCACCTTCAACTGGACACTTTTCTACAGAGGGGTCGCTTTTTTCGCCGATATTTTTGAAAGTTATCCTCTCCTTTCGATTGTCTAGCCTTAATTTAAACATAAGACGCTTTCGGTTTGGCGGTGGTCGTAACAGTAAAGATGTCAGGTTTTTCTCCCCGTTTTTTTCCTCCTTCGCGATACGGGTTCGAGCCTGCCTTCTTACTACCACTTTTTAAAATTTATTATTATTATTATTTTTTTTTTTTTTGCTCAGCATACACATACAAACACCCGGGCAACGCCGGACTGAATTGCTAGTATATCTATAAAAGTGAACATGTCTGTGTGTCTGTGCGTGTACATTTCCCTACGCAATAACTCTGTTAATTGTAAGTTTACAAGACTCGAAATTTGATATACACGGTACTGAGATTTGGGAAAATCTTTGTGCTCGGATTTCGGCCAGAAATTTGGCTGTTAAGGGGTCAAAGTTCAACGATTTGACCTTTGAGAACTCTACCAAACTCCTCCGCCAATTTTGGGTTTAAACACTTGAAATTTTAGATATAGGTTCCTTGGACATGGATCTAACTTAATAACTTGCTTTAAGCCCCAAACAATAAATGTTAAGGTGTCATAATAGGGGTCAATTCCCCACCTTGTGCAGAACAGTTTTTATATGTTCATGTTCTCTTACGAAGATTAGAATAACATAATGCTACTAAATCTTATGTCTATAATCCTTATTCCAATTTAAAATTACATGAGTTTTGATTCTAGAAATTGTCTAAATTTTAAGGCTTAAGTTTACGAAGTCTTAAGAAGAAAATGAATTTCAAGGAATTTTGCATATATATATATATATATATATATATATATATATATATATATATATATATATATATATATTGTAGATTTTAGCAAGGCCTTCGACACAGTTGATAGAGACATGCTTTGGAAGTTAGTGAGACGCTATGCTTGCCCACAGACCTTCACAAGAATACTGCGCAATTTCCATGATGGCATGACTGCTCGCGTTTGCAGTGGCGATGGATGCTCCGATTCCTTTAGCGTTGGACACGGCTATGTCCTCGCGCCAACTCTGTTTAAAATCTTCCTTGCTGCTGTCCTGAAAAGCATGCCTGAAGAACTCGGTGATCTCTACATCCGAACCAGAAGTGATGGTGACCTTTTCAACCTTAGACGCTTGAGAGCAAAAACCAGGGCACATGAGTTAGTGATCAAGGAACTAATCTTTGCTGATGATACAGCACTTGTGACCCCAAGCAATGCAGGATTTAGAGATAGCATTTGCCGAGGCATCCAAGAAATTTGGACAGACAATTAACATCAAGAAGAGTGAAGTTTTGATTCAAGACACCAGTGACACAGAGATTAACCCCAGAGAAGTACTCCTGAATGGTACCCCATTGGCGGAAGTTGAACAGTTCACCTACCTGGGCAGTACCATTACGAACACTGCAAAAATCGATGAAAAACTGTCAAAACGGATGCAAGCGGCGGCATCAGCCTTCGGAAAATTGAGAGACCGTCTCTGGAATTAGAGAGGAATCAGATTAAAGACCAAGATGAAAGTGTACAGAGCTATTGTCCTACCATCATTCCTGTACAGCTCAGAAACCTGGACTCTCTACAGACGCTACTTCAAGAGATTAAACCTGATACAACAAAGGCACCTCCGTCATCTAATGGGTATCTCTTGAAAAGACCATGTATCGAATTTGAAGTACTAGAAAAGGCTAAAATGCCCAGTGGTGAAGAAATAATTGTAACAAACCAACTGAGATGGACAGGGCATATCACGCGCATGTGAGACAACAGACTACCAAAAGCAGTTTTCTTTGGTGAACTCAAAAAAGGTACACGACCCCTAAGCACATCGAAACTGCGCTATAAAGACGTGTTCAAGAGACGTTTGAAAAGCACAAACCAACTCAACGACTGGAGAAGAAAAGCTGAAGATCGGATAGTTTGGAGGTAGGGTATCAGGCGCAGTCAATGCCATTAGAGATCAAAGCATTTCTGCTTGGGAAGCAAAAAGAGCGCGACTACGGGCGCCACTACCCGGATTTCCTGTCATTAGGTGTGACATCTATGGCCGTGGTTTCAGAGCTCCGATCGAACTCACATCGCACTTTCGACAGGGACACTAACCGACCTCTGCGTCATCGTCGAAATCGATGGACTGCCCATATATATGTATATGCGCCTGGGATTAGATGAGGATCGACTTTTCCCTACTTTATTTACATCGAAATCGTTGAAATCGACTATTTTTTAATCAAATCGATTGATTGCCTGCTCTAGTTAGCCCCATCTCCCGCAGTGTACTGGTGAGAAACTTCACATGCCTTCCCACGGTGACCTAGTCCACAATACATTGTAGTCTATATTGCACTGTATAGAATCGACTGTTAATTTTATAAAGTTATCTATAAATAATAGCTTCACTTAAAGTTTAAAATGCCAAAGTCAAATATCATGATTCAATTATGCACTACAAATAACCATTCATTTCGAACGCGCCCCTGTCTTATAAAAGAATCTACAGTTGATTTTATAGGCTGGGCCTTTTTGCTTGTGCAGTTATAAATCTTCTTAAATACACGTTAAAATCGGACTTGTTCATGGAAGCTACGTTTAGGTTTAGGTACAGATAAAGAGTGGGGGAAATTATTCATAGTGGTTTTAGCTAGACGAGTGTTTTTGTGACAGTTTGGCGAGGATGGGGGCTATAGATTTAAGTTCAGAGGAGAACATGCCATGAAAATAACGATAAAGCAGAGACAGGCTCGCAACGTCTCTTCTGTGGGAAAGAGGTTGCATGGAAAAGAAATGGACATTCCCCCACTAGATTCCGAAGTCTATTTTGAACGTTGTCAAGACAGAATAAGGTCTTTTTAGCAGCTCCTGCCGAGATGTGGCAACAGTACTCCATCCTTGGACGTACCTAACTCTTATATAGGTAGAGAATTACATCAGCACTGAGATATCTACTGGAGCGATAGAAGGATCCCACCATTTTTCCAGCGACCTTGGCAACGGATTTGATGTATGGGTTCCTATTTCAAATCAGGAGTAATGGTCAAGTCCAGAAACTTGTCAAAACATGGAGTCTTTCCAAAACGAAAGCTATTCGTTTCAATTGATGACATAGGGTCGTTCCAAAAGTGGTAGATCCTATTTTTAAACTAAAAAATATCAAAGTTGAAGAGCGACCTTTTGTTCTCCAGAATGTATTTTGCTACATAGTCAGTACCATTCTCAATGCACTTTCAACGATGTGGTGGTGGCCGCACATAGGCATTTGGGCCACGTTTTATCACTTACATCTATGTCGTCACTCTGAAATCGACGAACTCATCGCCTAATTGTGTTGACATCTACTGCGCTGGCTTCGTAAACGTTCACAGGCGCCGGTGAATGTTGATCGTTTCAATTTTTTTTTTTTTTTTTTTTTTTTTTTTTTTGCATAGACGAATTCAATGACGCACTACTGCTTCTGATGCACATCCACGACAGGGTTGTTTTATTAGAGTCTAAAATCGTCAACATTTGCAACAGAGAGACGAAACTTTAAGGTAATAAATGAATGAGTTCAGTCATCATAACAATGCAATTTGCAATATCCGCCGATTCATTAGGGCAGAATAAAAAAAAATAGGCATTACTTTTCGCAACGTCCCTCGTACGTATTTCTTTTCTAATGTCTTTCTGAACATTTTGAGAAAGAGCGACGCTCTAGATCATTTACAAAGTGTGTTCATAATCACCATCGTGACGAGATCAAATCACAAAAAAAAAAAAAAAAAAAAAAAATGGTGTCTGATTGCCGTCCCCATATATCTTTAATTGTTCAAAGCCAATTTTTGGTGCTGATTGAATATGGATCCGGACATAACAAACCAATTGGAACAGTGTTCCTGGGATCCACAGAGGTCAAACGACTGGCTAGATGGCCTTAGATTACAATCGAGATTATTCCGGGGAAAGCCACTGGCTTCCTGGAATAGGAGTTACTGGTTGAAATGAGTGAGCGAGAATCATGCTGCACGAACTTCGCGAATGTTTCACCGTTAGTTGATGGGTGACTCTAGATAAGAAGGGGTCAACAAGTAAAAAACATGCTTATCCGCCAATGTCAAAGTTGATAAATAATATATTTAATAAGGTTTTTAGTTCTCTCTCATTGCAAGAGTTTGGATACCAAGGTCGGAAAGTAGAATTAAGAAATCAGCGCCACCGAGGGGGGGGCACTCTGACCTGCAAAAAGTGCCTGGGTAGACCCGTCGACATTTCTCGGTAAGGGCGCCTCGGGCGATTAGCAATCAAATTAACCCAAAGAGAGAAGGAAAGGCCTGGTGAGATGGACCTCCTAGAATTGCACAGAAGTAAACTCTCACCGTAAAATCAACAGGGAGGACCGGATCATTGCAGGAATGGTCTAATCTCTGTTGATTAGGGGGCCTGAGGATAAAAATCCCTAAGCCAACGAATTATGGGTCGTATAGTCAAATTTAGAAACGTTTAGCGGCTAGAACATCATATCTGGCTACAATTACGACTAAAACACGTGGGTCTATGTGCGTCTGAACTAAAAATAAATAATACTTATTGCAGGAGCACCTATTCTAGAAAAGAACTTGACTTTTTCTCTTGTCTCTCCGTTTCTATCATTGTTTATTTGAAACAGACACTTGCATTCCCCTCTTTCGACCCTTTTGTTTGAGCGCTTCTTTTAGCCAATCAAGTGTCGTCATGTGTGTTCAATTGTTCACAGGCCCGGGTCTCTTGCCATTCCCTTGGTCACTTGTAATGTCCTTCCTTGTGTAGATAAACAAACGGGCTAATAAAGACGTGCGCCGTGGGAAGATGATCCTTCAAGGACTCGTTTTGATTTTTCCACAAGCGAAGTCATCGGTGACTTTAAATAACTACGTGTTTGTTTTTTCACTTTTCAGTTCTAGATTTGTATGACAACCAGAGAGAAACGTGACCCGTTTGGTCTGTCGTATAGCTCCTGTTAGCGTGTTTGCGTCAGGAAAAAGCGGATTTCCAAAGCCAGTAAAATTGTAATAAATATAACATTCTATAATTAGTGCCTCTTTCTTTTTTTTCTCTTTCTTTTTTCTCTTTCTTTATTTTCTCTTTCTTTTTCTTCTCTTTCTTTTTTTCTCGTTCTTCTTTTTCTCTTTCTTTTTTCTCTTTCTTTATTTTCTCTTTCTTTTTTCCTCTTTCTTTATTTTCTCTATCTTTTTTCTCTTTCTTTTTCTTCTCTTTCTTTTTTTTTCTCTTTCTTTTTTTCTCTTTTTTCTCTCTTTCTTTTTCTTCTCTTTCTTTTTTCTTTTTCTTTATTCTCTCTTTCTTTTTTCTCTTTTTTTTTCTATTTTTTTCTCTTTCTTCTTTTTCTCTTTCTTCTTTTTCTCTTTCTTTTTTTCTCTTTCTTTATATCCCCGTTTCTCACACGCACGCGATCTTTTTCTTGTGCACTCTCCATTTCTCTTTGTATAACTATCTGTATATCTAACTTACACGAACTTCCTCTTTCTACCTCCTCCCTCTCCCCTCCTCTCTCTCTCTCTCTCTCTCTCTCTCTCTCTCTCTGGCACCGATTTAAACATCACATTACTAGTCTTTCTTCTCTTCATTAATATAAAAACTAGCAAGCCGTCCGGCGTAGCCCGGTCGTAAATTACGCATAAATATATTTAATTCATGAAGATTTCGTCTAACAGGTACTACCACTCCGGGTCAGAGTGAATCTGGGAGCAATGGCAATTAAAGAGTGGCCCCACACTCCCCAAAACCCGCAAGCATGGGCTTCACCATGGTTTAAGGTCATATTCAGGACGACCATGACAAGGTAAACACAACTTAAAAATATTCCAACGAAGGTTTTGTATGATAGAAATCTTTATTTTGTGGGGTTTTTACACATGGATTTGAGAATTGTTCTTAAATAAAAGTTTAAAAAAAAAAAAAAATGAAAAAAAAGTTTTAGCATTTTTTTAAAACTTATTTTCAGTGTTTAATGACCTTACTGCATATTAATGACTTACCGTCTTGAAAGGAAACGTTTACCATCTTTGTTGAGAACAACTAAGTCAAAGATCGGTCTAGATGTCCGCCAAGTGGCAAATGGTTGCAACCGCCGTATCTAAGGAGTGTGCTTGCTCCTTCTATAACATTCTTCTGTACTAGCTGGACTTGTGGAAATTCCACAGCGAACTCATTCATTTGTAATACATTGATGTTGGCATTCTGTAGATATTCGGCGTAAATAGAGACGCTCTGATATCATTGTAGTTGTTTAGTTAAAACTGCAAAAGTATCTATCTAAGCTAGCGATGACGCCCGAGTGATAAAGTAGGCTTAAATATGATATTTTAATTCTTGCAGATTTCGTATCAATTATTATAGAGTTAATGCTCTATTGATTGTTATATATTATAAAGTTGCGATTTCAAAAAACTATATATCCAAATAAAATAAACTACGCATCAAGTGCGCTTGAAAGCCAAATCGCAAGTCACACCCTTGACATATATCCATATGATTTGGGTGCATCAGCTTTAATTGAAGGCGAAACAAAAACTCATGAAATACACACACACACACACACACACACACACATATATATATATATATATATATATATATATATATATATATATATATAAAAAAAATAAAATTATAAATAAATTTTAACTTTCTTGAAGTTTTACATTTGGATTTTACCGTCACTGGATTTTTTATCTTCCACCAGACTATCCATTCATGTTTAATCACCTTTTTCTTCACCATATTCCCTCTGCTTCACTTTTTTGTTTTCAAGTAAGATCTTTGACTTACTTGTTGTTTCATCAAATACTTCTGCATGCAAAATCCGATCCCGCATTTTGCTAATTCATACCCTCTGATGAGAAGGAAAGTATTTCTTCGAAACTCCGCGGATTAAGGACTATCCATTTATCTAGTGTTTCCTTTTCAGATTAAATATGTTTTTAACTCATTTCAAAGTGTTTTTTAACATATTTTATTAACTGTTTGTTCATATATATATATATGTATGTATATATATATATATATATATATATATATATATATATATATATATATATATATATATATATATATATATATAACTTGAGTGGCATCAGCTATAATCGAAATTTAGTAAAATTATTTATTACAAGAGATGGAAGTCCATAACAATTAAACGACTCGGATGTAAACGTGATATAGTAAATAACACAAACACTATCGTATTATTCTTCTATATTGTTCATATATAATACATCTTCCGACTGGCCATAATGGCCCCTGTAACTGCTACACACTATCGAAACGCGAGACGGCGGCAATATGTTGAAATGTTTGTAATATCAATTCTAATATGTTTAAATCTTATTTATGGTTTTAGAGGTCACATTTATAGAGTGCTCAGTTTTATGAGGATTTCTTTTAAGGGTTTCCATTTCGAAAATATTTTCAATTAAATTCTTTTTAGGTTTGAAAATGGAAAAAAAAAACACGAGACACATGTTATGTGATAAACACAAGTAAAATCACGAGTTCAGAGGCATAAATTCACAGATATTTTATGTTTGAAAAATATAGAACAAACAGAAAAATTGTTTAAAAACACGCTTTTAGATGCAAATAAAGTGACATTTTTTTTTCTTATTAATTTCGGATTTCAAATCCCTCGTCGGAGAAATAGTTCTTATGTTTTGGTTATTTTTTTTCCTCGGAAGTAAAAAAAAAAAAAAAAAGTGACAAAAAATTTACAAAGAAATCAGAAATTAATTAGAAAAAAAAAACAGAAAATAAAATTATTCTTATTTGCATTTAAAAGCACGTTTTCTAAAAGAGTTGGTCTATTTGTACAATAAAAAAAAAAACAGAAAATAAAATTATTCTTATTTGCATTAAAAAGCACGTTTTCTAAAAGAGTTGGTCTATTTGTACAATAAAAAAACAGAAAAACAGAAAATAAAATTATTCTTATTTGCATTAAAAAGCACGTTTTCTAAAAGAGTTGGTCTATTTGTACAATAAAAAAAACAGAAAATAAAATTATTTTTATTTGCATTAAAAAGCACGTTTTCTAAAAGGGTTGGTCTATTTGTACAATAAAAAAAAACAGAAAATAAAATTATTTTTATTTGCATTAAAAAGAACGTTTTCTAAAAGAGTTGGTCTATTTGTACAATAAAAAAAACAGAAAATAAAATTATTTTTATTTGCATTAAAAAGCACGTTTTCTAAAAGGGTTGGTCTATTTGTACAATAAAAAAAAAAACAGAAAATAAAATTATTTTTATTTGCATTAAAAAGCACGTTTTCTAAAAGAGTTGGTCTATTTGTACAATAAAAAAACAGAAAAACAGAAAATAAAATTATTCTTATTTGCATTAAAAAGCACGTTTTCTAAAAGAGTTGGTCTATTTGTACAATAAAAAAAACAGAAAATAAAATTATTTTTATTTGCATTAAAAAGCACGTTTTCTAAAAGAGTTGGTCTTTTTGTACAATAAAAAAAAAACAGAAAATAAAATTATTCTTATTTGCATTAAAAAGTACGTTTTCTAAAAGAGTTGGTCTATTTGTACAATAAAAAAAAACAGAAAATAAAATTATTCTTATTTGCATTAAAAAGAACGTTTTCTAAAAGAGTTGGTCTTTTTGTACAATAAAAAAAAAACAGAAAATAAAATTATTCTTATTTGCATTAAAAAGTACGTTTTCTAAAAGAGTTGGTCTATTTGTACAATAAAAAAAAACAGAAAATAAAATTATTCTTATTTGCATTAAAAAGAACGTTTTCTAAAAGAGTTGGTCTATTTGTACAATAAAAAAAACAGAAAATAAAATTATTTTTATTTGCATTAAAAAGCACGTTTTCTAAAAGAGTTGGTCTATTTGTACAATAAAAAAACAGAAAAACAGAAAATAAAATTATTCTTATTTGCATTAAAAAGCACGTTTTCTAAAAGAGTTGGTCTATTTGTACAATAAAAAAAACAGAAAATAAAATTATTTTTATTTGCATTAAAAAGCACGTTTTCTAAAAGAGTTGGTCTTTTTGTACAATAAAAAAAAAACAGAAAATAAAATTATTCTTATTTGCATTAAAAAGTACGTTTTCTAAAAGAGTTGGTCTATTTGTACAATAAAAAAAAAACAGAAAATAAAATTATTCTTATTTGCATTAAAAAGCACGTTTTCTAAAAGAGTTGGTCTTTTTGTACAATAAAAAAAAACAGAAAATAAAATTATTCTTATTTGCATTAAAAAGCACGTTTTCTAAAAGAGTTGGTCTATTTGTACAATAAAAAAACAGAAAAACAGAAAATAAAATTATTCTTATTTGCATTAAAAAGCACGTTTTCTAAAAGAGTTGGTCTTTTTGTACAATAAAAAAAAACAGAAAATAAAATTATTCTCATTTGTATTAAAAAGCACGTTTTCTAAAAGAGTTGGTCTATTTGTACAATAAAAAAAAACAGAAAATAAAATTATTCTTATTTGCATTAAAAAGCACGTTTTCTAAAAGAGTTGGTCTATTTGTACAATAAAAAAAACAGAAAATAAAATAATTCTTATTTGCATTAAAAAGCACGTTTTCTAAAAGAGTTTTTCTATTTGTAAATTTGGCTACGAAGAAACGAGTTTAAGCATTTTCATATTGGACATATTGTTTAAACATTTGTGTATTATTTACTTATGAAAAATGTTTGCGTTTTAAGATTTATTTTGTGTTGTTCAAAGGTTTATTTAGCTATATGATGAAAATGAACGTACGTGTGTCCGGTTTGGTCCTATAATCATGTGTGCAAATTTATTTTATGAACAAAAAAAGGGAGAATTATATTCTCAATGATAACTTTGTTATGCTGAAATGTTTGTAATATCAATTGTAATTTAAGAAAAAAATAGAAAGAATAACTACGTATGCAAATTTTTTATGAAAAAAGAAATGAAGCTTAATCCTAATAAATGAATAAATTTAACTGGAGAGAGAGAATATGAAGCGTATGAATGGGTCAACAGATAGCAAATGCTAATTTAAGTATGGGATTTTTAAAGGAAAACAAAAAAATGGGAGTTTAAGAAGAAAATATATTTCTACATCAATTTTAAAGAGATGTAGAATATGCTTTTAAAGATCAAATTTGTTGAGAGGGTTTTAAGTTCTTGGAATAGAAATAGGCACGAGCATTAGAAAGCTCATTTCAAAAGTCCCTTGTCTATGTCTGTGCGTGTGTAGATGTGTGCAAAGTGATGGAACTTGTATCTAAGCCTTGAAGTGTTCTCTTTTTTTTACCTCCCCTGGGTAAAAATACGTATGGCGAGGGGGGACCTGAATTTTTGGATCCCTCGGGTGCGTTGGTTAGAGAGGTCTAGATTTGTTGACAGAGTGACTATTTTTTATAAGTTTCGTTAAGTAGACACAGACGTGTTATTTTAGGTTTAAAAATATTTTAATTCGTTGAAAAATATTGAGTGAATACTTTCGTATGAAAACTCTACTGTCCTCTGAAAGTTCAGAAGAAAGCGAATCCTAACGAAGCTGAAGTAAGAAAGAGACTAGTTATAGTAACCATTCGCTTTTTTTTTTTTTTTTGGCAATATCACTACAGTTTAACTTTTAAGTAAAAGTTGTTTCGTGTTTGTTCTTTGTTTTTTTACTTTAAGTTATATTTAAATAAGAATTTTCCATTGTGCGGAGTTTCTTTTTGCCTTCTCGATTTGAACATCTCGACTAATTTTTGGTCTAAACATTTGAAATTTTACATAAAGCGTATTCAGATATAAGGAAGATTTTTTATCGTTTTTTAGCCGAACATTTGGCTACCTAGGGGTCAAAGTTTAAAAGATTTTAACTTTGCAGTCTCTAGCAAACTATTCAGCCAATTTTGGGTTTAAATTTTGAAATTTTACATAAAGAGTATTCAGACATGCAGCAAGGTTTTAATCAGTTTTTGGGACGACAATTTGGCTGACAAGAGGTCAAAATTGAAAGAGTTGACCTGTGCAGACTCTAGCAAACTCTTCCACCAATTTTGGGTCTAAACACTTGAAATTTTAGATGTAGGTTACTTGGACATGAGTCAGACTTTTTAATATATATATATATATATATATATATATATATATATATATATATATATATATATATATATATATACAGAGAAAGAGAGAGAGGGAGAGAGAGAGAGAGACCCTCCCCTACTAAATAGACTTAACTCTGATTGAACTCTTGTGCAACACACTGACTATTGGTGACAAAAAGTCTGAGATTGGCATTTCTCTGTAAAACACAATCAATGTGTTCAGAGTTAAAATGTTTTTCAAAAAGACATTTCAAACTTTCACTTAAAAAAAAAAGCTTTATATAAAAATATCTGAAGAGATCTGAACAAAACTTGAAACGCGTTATAAAAATATTTTAAAATAAAAAATGATAAAAATCTGAAAAACCCACAATTGTTGATGGCTACACTCTTTATATATATATATATATATATATATATAAATTTATGGACAGTACATAGGGCCCGCGCAAAGCTGGGCTGAACTGCTATTATAGATATATAGTTGCTGAATTAATGTGATAAGATGACGCTTTGTCCTTTGCTCATTTTGAAGTTGGTATTAAACCTATAACGTTTATCATCAAATGTAATTCAAATATTTTTTATGCATATATTATTCGATCATATGTGCATCATCGATTAATTTTTTTTTTTTTTGATTAATGGGATTATTGTTCTACTCACGAAATTTTTGCTGATATATCCTGCGACCTTCTTCATGTATTTCTTGTCAAACTCGGAAATCTTTATATCGAACTCTGTACAAGAATCTGAATAGAACCCGTTTCTGCATCTATATCTGTCTGCCTGTCTCTCTCTCTCTCGCTCTCTCTCTCTCTCTCACACACATACTATATATATATACATATGTATGTCTGTGTGTGTGTGTGTAGACATATATAAATATATATACAGAGTAATCCAAAAAAAACAGGCCCCAACTCTAATTAGGCCCCGTTTCTTAGTGTTTTGTCCGAATGAAATAAAACTTTGGTCATAATTAGTTTATTATATTCAAAACATTACATCAAAACACTACGGTCTTTGGCCTTTTTTTCTCCGTTCTACAGCATATGTTCTAGATGGCCTCCATTTAGCTCCGTGCGTTTCTTGAGGCGCAGCACGAAGTTGTCCATGACGTTCTTACTGACCGAATCGGTAATGGCTCTCATCTCCTCCCTGATGGCTTCCTTGAGTTCTGTGATGTTCTAGGTTTCCCTGCGTAGACTCTGTCCTTAAGATAGCCCCAAAGAAAAAAATATGAGGGGTGGTCCGGGCTATGGGGTGCCCACTCAAAATCAGTCTTGAGACTGATCACTCGGCCTCCGAAGTTTTCTTTCAGCCAATCTGGGGACAGGTTTGAGGTGTGAGAACTTGCTTCGTCCTGCTGGAACCAGAACTTCATGGGCGACGGATAGATGGTCTGGAGCTCACTCTTGAAGGTTTTGAGGACCTCCACATATCGCTCCTTGGTGACTGTCACTGCTGCGCCCGATTCTTCGATGAAGATTGGTTCGATGATCCCTCTGGCCGAGATTGCAGCCCACACCGTACACTTAGGAGAGTGCAGGGGCTTGGTGACTACTTCATTGGGTCTGGAGGACCCCCAGAAGACATTTGTCTTGGCGTTCGCTTTTCCATCAAGATGGAAGTGGGCTTCATCTGAGGTCCAAAGAAGGTTAAGGAAACTTGGTGTCTCCTCGATCTCGAGCATCTTGACTGCCATAGCCCTCCTCTGCTTCTTGTCTGAGGCTGTAAGGGTCTGCAGTGTCTGTATTCTGTATGGGTAAGCCCTGATATCGTTAACCAGCACTCTCCTGCAAGTCTCACGGGACATACCGAGGGACTGACTTCGCTTACGCACAGAGCGTTTCGGACACTGCAGGAGAGACTCACTCTTTCGACCAGCTCGGCTGTTCGCTTCTCGGGATGTCCCGAGTAGCTTGAATGGTACTCTTTGGAAGCGTTGAGGTTCTCCACGGTCCCATGCTTCTCGAAGTGGTCCACCCAGTTTTGAATTCTGCTTTTGGATGGAGCCTTTTCACATTCGAACTGACGCGTGAAACTGTCCTGGGTTTTCTTAAACGAGCCTGTCTTGTAGTAAAATTTAACACAGTGTATTCTTTGTCCCAGCCCCCACTGGAGTCTTGGTGTACTCACGGTCGTTGATTCTGCCATGTCCTGTAAAACAAGGGCAATCAGTGAATAAATAATGGAGATATCACATAAAGTGTACACGGGGCCCGTTTTTTGGGGTCACACACACACATACACACACACACACACATATATATATATACATGTATATATACATGTATATATAGAGATAGATAGATAGATAGATAGATAGATAGATAAATAGATAGATAGATAGATTAGCAAACTTTACTCTTGTTCCGCTAGCCATGGCTGAACCGACTCTCAAGTAATACGTAGTTGTATTTTTAGTGTCGCCCACACTGAGAATTGAGCCCTAACCACCCAAAAGATCGTCACTTAGAACTGATTATTGCTTAGAACATATTCATTGCGCCACGGTTCCTTGCAAGAGAGAGAGGGGGTAGGGGTAAGGGTAAAGAGATATGTTGAAATAGAGAGAGGGGGGAAGAGTTAGCGAGATGGTATAAGAGAAGAGGATAAAAAGAGAAAGATAAAGAAAAAGCGATTTATGTTGGATGTTGTCTTCATTTCTCAAAATTCAACTGGCTTTGCAAACTCACTTTTTATTAATTTAACTAATCTACTCCGAGCTCAGTATGAGGCTCATCGGGGCACGAAAAAAGAACTTGAGTTCAACTTAGATGACTAAGTGAAATGTCAAATTTGCACGATGAAAGGCCGATTTTGATAAAGTTTACTTGGTATTACTAAGTTATGAGTTTATTGTTTTGTTTTTATACAATTACATGAAGACTAACAAGAAAAAAAGAGACAAAACGAAACGAATACAGGTTTCAGACATGAATTATTGGTAACCGAAGTCTTATTAAGGGGAGATAACTTCCGTTAAACACACGATTATTTCCCTTATTGAAAAAAAATAAAATTGGCGGCTAACACTTGAATTCTATACAAGATACGGCCTTTTTGCATCTGAATTCATTGATGTTTGACTAAGAGATAATTTTGGACGTTGAAACTTAAAAATGTTAAGGTCTTTAACATATAGGAGGGAAATGTTGTGCATTTCTCTCCTAATAATTACTTGAATTAACAGAAGGCCAAACGACATTGCTTTTAATAAAACAACAACAAAGGGTTTATTTAGAAAAGGCGAGATTGTATCTCAGACTGGAGAGAAAGAAAGAAAGTATAAATGTCTGTTTTAAGGTGTCGTCTGCCATCAGACTGCTGTCGTCAACAAGTAGCAGTAGGAGGGGTGAGTGAGAGAAGTCTGTATAGGTTGCTTGCTGGCGTCCCTCTGTCGATCGCAGCTAAGATCCCAAAGGGATCAAAATAGTTCTTAAGGGGAGGACAGCTCAAATCAATGCGCCCTGCCACCCGATTAATCAGTGCGGCCGAATCACTTTGGCACCAGGCATTGATCCGCTTATAGTAAATAGTTTAACTGCTACAAACATAAAAAAAAGTGGGACGATAGTTGCAGGAGAATTTTACTTTTTATTAACCACCAAATGATGTTAAGGTCTTAAATATTAAAAAGAAAAAAAAAATGAAGATATTTATAACAAAAAAAATCTAGGCTTTAACATTATGAAAAAGAAAGGAAACTTTGTAACATTAAAAAAAAAATGTCGCGGCTTTCATTTTTGTTACTAGTATTTTTATTATTATTTTTTAATGTTAAATAGCTTAACATATATATTATTTAATTGGAATTCATCATTGAGATGAGTATTATTTATTCATTTTATTTATTCAGACTATTATTCTCATCTTATCTTAATTGTTTCAGGACGTTTCGGCCAGCTATTACTCTGTCCTTCGTCAGGTGGTAACCGCGGTGGATAGGAACTCTGAATCTCCTGGCTGCATTCACTGCAATTATTGCCTTCCGTAATTGTTGTTGTCTCACCACGTTTTGGTCAAGTAGGCCTCTGACCGGATTTGGGTAGGATTGAAACCGCTATCTTTAGACAATTCTCACCTGGAACCGTAGAGATTCAAAGACTCTATCAACTGGGCCATATGGGCCCCGAAGGGCGATCAAGGTTGGATTTTAAATAATATATACCATTCGTTACGGACCCGACCATAGAAGATCAGATAATAAATAAAAATGAATTTATAAGACCAAAAAATTCAACCTTGATCGCCCTTCGGGGTCCGTGGCGCAGTTGATAGAGACGTTGAGAATTGGGATGCACAAGCCAAAGAAAGGAGCAGCTGGCAGAACAGTCGCCATAAAGGGAAGAAAGAAAGAAATAGAAAGATTGAAGAAGCTTTAGAGCTGAGATGCAACCCCAGCACCCACATATGCGGTGCTTGTGACCGGACGTTTAACACAGAACGAGTACTACGCCAAGACCGAAGGATAAAGCAACTAGACTAGTCATCGTCATTACTGACAAACTGCATGATGATGATGATGATGATGATGATGATGATGATGACTAGCTACGTGCAAAATGAATGGCCGATCCTTAAAAGCATAAACATTTTGACCCCTCCTTTCATTTAAACGTTCCCCAAAATTCAGGAAATTAATCAATTTTTTATAAAATTTTCAGTATTTATTAATTAACAATCACAGAATATAATGAACCCATTTTTTTTTTCAATTTTAAAGTTAAAGTTTTAAGTACTAAACAAGAGACGCATGAATTAATGTTTGCTTTTATTTATTATAAAAATAAAGCATCGTGGATGTTAACAATTTTTTAAAAATTAGTATTCAGGAATATTACGAAGAAAGCTCCTAAAGCTGATATTAATGAAATAATAATAATAATAATAATAATAATAATAATAATAATAATAATAATAATAATAATGATGACGATGATGATGACGATGACGATGATGATGACGATGACGATGACGATGATGACGATGACGATGATGATGACGATGATGACGATGATGACGATGATGATGACGATGATGACGATGATGACGATGATGATGACGATGATGATGACGATGATGACGATGATGACGATGATGATGATGACGACGACGACGACTACGACGACGATTAATTTCTCGTATTATTGATATTATCTTTGAATTAAGCATTGCTTATTCAATGTTTTCAGTAAAAAATAATATAATTGAAAAATAATATTTCATGCGATTTTAATGATAAAAATTCTCACAAAAATTTAAAATGTAAGATTATAATATTTTTCTCGTACACATTATCGTGTACAAATCAACGTAATATTTTTTTTTAAATCCTGAAAATAAAAAATAAAAATGAAAAAAGATAAGATCCAGGATCACCAAAAAAAATCAATTTAAAAAATGGTATTCTCTTTCATAACGATTAATTTAGACAAATACGGATGGGCAAAGTTGTAAAAAGAAAAAATGGACACAGACCGAAAGTGTATGTTACCCGCCGTATTCTCTTTAATTATTGATAAATTGTTTTTGCTTATTTTTTCAATGAATAAATTGTCAGTGTAACCAGTGATTCTAATTGATTTTTTTTTTCACAATTAAAATTCACTTTTACTTTAATTTAAAAAGGATAAATTTCATTTTTCGTTACATGTTTGAAAATAAATCGAGCTATTATGTAAAAAAGTAAATAAATATTCTAATTAAGCAATCACTTCCTTTTTATTACAACAAATATGATTACCTAAATTAATGAATATTTTTATAAATTTCGAAAATGCAGAAATTAAGGTGTAATTACGTTTCAATTCATCTATAAATTTAAAAAATAAAATTGACTTTCTGACATTTTGGGCTTCCGTATAATTTATGCGCGACGCGTTGCTTTGATTTTGCGAAACTAGATTTGTTACTAAACTTACACTTTTGGGGATTAATTAAGCTTTTGTTTGTACGAATAAGGTGTTCGTTTATTTAATTCAATATTTTAAGAATTGACTTTACTTATTATCTTTGAAATAGTCCCAGAAAATGAATATTCATATTTCCAGCGATTTTTACAATGAATTTATTTAACAAGAACTCAAGTTTGCCCAGCTGGGCAAACTTGGGTCATTGCACCGGAAAAAATATCCAGTAAATAAAACGTTGTTTAGTAAATCATTATTTTTTTTTATTTTATTTTTTTTTTTTTTTGCATTTCCATACACCAAACATGGATATAAATATCACTAAAACACCCGCTGGGGCATAAGCTTCATTTCGGTACCTTACTTGCATGGGTGGATTGCCTGTAGGCTGAGATAAACCGCGTCACACACACACACACAGACACACACACACACACGGACATTAGGAAAATTTATAATAAGATTTCCAAATTTAGCTGAACGTGCCAGTTTCTAAAGCCGCCGTGAAAAGATTTTTCATTATCATTTTTTTTTCACGTATTTTTTTCTTCTTCTTCTTTTAGAGATTAATTTTAGGCTTTAATCCTTCAAACACAATAAAAAAAAGTAATCGGAAACGAATAAAAAATGATGATAAGCCGGCTTTTAAAATCATGCACCTTATCTGTTTCCGCCATTAAATTGCACCTACCCACCCTGTACATAAATGCCGAAGATACCCGAGAAGGGTGGCTAGAAGGCACTCAAATTATCTCTTCTCCCAAAAACAAAAGGAACAAACGGGTATTAGAATATTATTTCGTAAATTTGGCCTTGATCTTTACATTTTACCAATTTGCTGTTGAATAGTTCAACTTCAATCAGATCTGTTATTCTGACTTACACATTAACATTACTGAAGATGTTATTTTATTTATTGGCCCACAGTGATCATCGCAGTCAAAAAAATAAAATAAATAAAGTAACTTATAGAAAAATCAGTCATTCTTACCGTATATATAGATTTTTATACCGGGCCTCTAAAATCAACAGAGATAAGACCATTCTTCTAATGATCCAGTCCCTGTTGATTTTGCGGTGGAAGTTTGGCACTTCTGCATGTTAGCGACATATTAGCAACAGAGACGAGTTATCGGCCTCATTTCTTCGAAAGAGAACTGATGTCTAGCGACCATTATGTGAACCTCAAATCTTGGCCCTCGGTACAAGATCAAAGTGTAGTATCTGTTCTTCAGATGCTGCACTTCTATTTCTTGTTCTCTTTCGGTGGAGGAGAAATCCTTCACGACTGAGACAATTTTTATTTTTGTACCTTTTCTCCACGTTAAAAAACGACCCTGGTGTCTAACTCTGTCCCGTGGGGAGGCATAGTAAATAGGTACAATAACGCAAAAATATATAATAACATAATAAATAACACAAAAATATGAAAATCGAAACATTTATTGTATAAAAATGGATCAAAATATAATTGTAATGTATTAATTTTTTTTTTAATGGGTGATTCATAATTGAAAATAAAATAATAAACCTGAAAAAAAAAACATGAAACATAGATTGTTTTAAGAATTATTTGTTTTGTTCTTTTATGGTAAGGTTGCATAAAAATGTAATGAAATATAATTTTAAAACATGAAACATTTATAGATTGTTTTTAGAATTATTATTTTTTTTTTTTTTTGTACAGAAAGATTGTATAAAAATGTAGCAAAATATAATTTTAGTTTGTACGCACTTTTAGAAAAGGAAGAGTTATCGCCCCCTGTTGTTTTGATGGCAAGTGACATCTGTCGGCGGTTTTTGAAACTTTTTTTTATTTATTTATTTTTTATTACATTTTCACCCCAAACAAGGCACATTGCAACTTTGATGTAGGGGGCTACTAACAGGGGCAACAACTACTGGGGTACTATGTAGGGATTTGGGCAGCAAGATGTTGGTTCACGTCGCACTTGAACTTCTGCACGTCAGTACAGTTGGGGAAGCAGGGACCTGGAACGGAATTCCAAAGTCTAACGGTTCTGGGGAAGAAACTACTGGAGTAGAAAGATCTTTTACATCTAGGGATTTCTACAGTGTGGGGTGGGATTTTGCAGCCTGTCGGGTCTGTCGAGGGTGTTCACGTCGTGGGGGGTACGTGCTTGCAGTTCGTCAGATACACACATTCGCCTCATGTCACTGACCACCAAACGTTCCAGGAGTTTAGTTCTGTGCAGTTCTAGGAGGTCCACCCTCCCAGGCTTTGCCTTCTCTCTTTGAGAAGGGGTTAGTTTATTACTAATCGGCTGTGGCGCCCTCACCGGGAAATGCCGACAAGGCTGCCCAAAGCACTTTTTGCAGGTCATAGTGTCCCTCCTCTGAGGCGCTGACTTCTCAATTCCACTTTCCGACCCTGATGTCTAAGTTCTTCCAGTGGGAGAGAACTAAATATCTTACCGTATATATAGGTTTAAATGTACCTAAAAGGGGAAATAACTCGTAGTAAACACTTATAATGTTTATTTCCCTTGACTATTTCCGTTAAATAAAAATAAAAAAAAAAATAAAATAAAAAAGAAGGAGTTAACTCGCGCGTTCTTTTAAAATGGGACTACACATGGACAAGTGGGTTTCCCACCTGGACTTGGCAACCGAGTTCAAATGCGATCGGATTCGTTACGCTAATTTACGCATTATGAAATGTTATTTTATTTTTTCATGCCTCCTTAATAACTTGGTCATTTTCTTTTTTTTAAGTGACATTTTGTTTTAAAAGAATTTTTCTGATCGCTTTTCTCATGTTAATTTTTTTAACACATCGGCATAATCTCCGTTTAATTTAGACTCTTTTGAATATCACATCTGAGAGCTCTCATTACTACTAATAATGTAATTCAATTGTTAATTTCAATATTCTATTTACAATAGCTATAATTTAGTACTGCTTCCATAACATATTGTGAGATTTCTCTCACAAGGTTTTTGCCCTCGGCAGAATGGAAGATGACCAAACAGAAATTACAACAAGCTCACCGTAATTTTATTAAGCTCACCGTAATTTTATTAAAGTAAAAAAAAGGTCTGTGTTGCGTCATCTTCAGCTATCTGCCACTATGGGCGGGTAACGTACCCGAAGGGAATAATGTTTCGTCTTCGATAAAGGCTGGGTAGAATTCCCGCTGACAAAGAATGCGCAGGTTGGAGATGTTGAGGTAACTTCGAAAATGAATACTGCTAGCTGGGCATCCACGAGGTGTCCTTCGAGTCAGTATAATGGAGGACAAGTAGGTCAAACTGTAGACCTTAATTTCGTCTTGACAGACATCAAATTGTAGCACAAGCGTACAAATATAATTCACCCTACTCAAGGGCATTGGTAATTGCAATGATAATTTTCCGCTCCACGTTTAGGCATTAAAACATCTCAAAGCAACAAAGTATTTTTCGCTGCCTCGATTCGAGTGAGAAATCCACGTCTGTCCAACTCTGCATCTTTCTGGATTCTGGTCTGAAAAGAGAATTTTGGCACCAAGAACATTCTCGGCAGTTAGTTATAATATGACATTTGATTGGTTAAAATAAATTCATGGGCTGAGAAACAGTCCAATAAAGAGTCTGCTTATTTTTGCAGAATATCTTACGATATTGCATTAATTAATTAGCGTTTCCATGAACATTTTTAGATGTTTATTGAAGGTGAGCAATCAAGTTTGTTAGCTCCGAAATGTGTTTGAGCGCTTTTGCAATTGTCATTATTGATTAGAGGGAGATTGCTGTATTTCATTTTTGTTTCTCCATACGAGAATTTGGGACGCTAAAACATTAAACATTTAACATAAATTTTTAAAGATATCATTTATAGGACTCTGACAACAGCATATTCTTGTCATTGTTTTGACTCTCGAGTATATATTCGACATGTACGCAGTTAATCAACTGAGAACCACATACATCACTCTATATAAAAGCATATAAGATATCAACGGATACACACTCGAGAGTCAAAACAACGAAAAGAATATGCTGTCGTAATAGCTCTAATCATTAACTGTGCGGTCAAATGTTATTTAATTGTTTCTTCGTTCTGTTGTATCTATTTGTTCAATCTATTTGTCTGGTTTTTGAATCATCTGTATTTAAAAGATAGTAAACATATTTTTCTGGGATTTTTTGTTGGATTTAAGCAGTTTATACTTAATAACCTTTCGACCCATTGGACTCATTAGACCGAAGCCATGTTTTAACCTTTTCATAACAAAATAAGACAACATAAAGTAACTCCTCTTTGGCGAACTCTAAATATTTGTTTTCATGTGTCAAGTCCAATGTTTGAATATTTTAGCCATATCTTTTAACCTGCGTTGCAAGGGAAGTAACTCATATTTACAACTTGCGGGGCGCTTAGAGCGTGCGTCATTGATGCATGGGAAATAACTCTCGTTGACTAAAGGTAATTTATTTATTTATTTTTATTTATTATTTTTTTCCAAAAGAAAATAATTTGGGACACTGAAACGAACGCAGATTATAGGAACTGTACTTTTTATTAAGACATTTCTAATTCGTATGTTCATTACGTGCTTTTCTCCTTTTTTACCTGAAAAAAAGGGTACTCGATATATTTGGTCATTATTAATAATATCATTTTAAAAGAATACAGTTAAGAAATTAGAAATAATTTATTTTAAGTTTTACCGACTCATTTCTGATCTGGTTTTTTTTTCTTTTCTTTTTTTTCTTTTGCTTAGGAAAGTAAAAGTTACTTCGCCCAGATACGATATTTAGTGAACTTAAAATTACTATAATTTATTTATAAGTTATAATTTTTTATTTCTTTATTTTTTGTGATGTTAATTGTCATTTTTGTTATTTATTATTATTAAATTAAAAAAAAAAAATGGTGTCGCTGTTTAGGCAAAGGTAATAAAAATTATTTGTCTTTCTTGGCCTTTTGGCTAAGATCAAAGTGTAGTATCTGTTTTTCCGATGCTACATTTCAATTTCTTCTCTCTTAATGGGGGAGAAATCCTTTGCGACTAAGGCAATGTTTTCCCAGGTTAAAAACGCCCCTGGTGTCTAAATCTGTCCCGTAGGGAAGCATTGTGAATAGGTTCTACGTTTAATGTAACAAAGTTTTAATATTACAAAAGTAAGTGGGGAAAGTAATTTCTGGTTTAATTACAAAATGCCCTGGAAATGTCCTTTTTAGTAAATTATAAAATGCACTGGAAATGTCTCTTCTGATTAATTATAAGATGCCCTGGAAAATGTCCCTTCTGATTTTTTTTTTTTTTTTTTTTTTTTGTATGTTTACTTGCCTCCCCACAAAGATGGAGTTGGACATGAGGTCGGTTAAAAATTTTTGGGGAAACCAGCTCCCCAAAAGGGGTACTCTGATCAGTAACAAAAATAAATTTGTATCAGTAATGAAGGATTTTTCCTGTATTAACCAAGACCAAAAAAAGGGGGGGATTTAAGTCACTGGAATGCTGGGACTGATACTACACTCAGAAATTCATGTTGAAGCAATGGTTGCCTAATCCTTAACCGTGTTAATGTTTTTATGTATTAATTTCGAAAAGCTGCTGAAACAGTTTATGATTTAAACATTACTTTATTCCAAGTATATTTTAAATAGTGGGGTGGGGGATAGAAAGTCAGTCCCGGAAATTACTTAAATCGTTTGCAATTTAAACATTACTTTATTTCAATTTATTATATATTAAGGGATATGAAATCAGTCCCGGAAATAGGTGAAACCGTTTACGTATTAAACATTACTTCATTTAATGAATATTTTAAACAGTGGGGTCTGGGGTGGGGGTAAGAAGTCGGTCCAGGAAATGGATGCAACCATTTACGTTTTGGACATTACTTCATTTAATGTATATTTTTAACAGTAGGATGGGAGATAAGAAATTGGTCCTACTAAGGATTCAGGCATTACTTCTATTAAGCCTCGCTGTTTTTCGTAATGTAATCGTATCTAGATTTATTTACGTCGACTTTTACAAAATTACTGCTATTTTGGCTTCTCGCGTGTTGATTAGGCTTTTTCGTATAAAAAGTGAAACTAATTCAAAATTAACAAGTCCTCAGCATTGCGCCGGGAAATGTCCAGAAGCAATCAGCTTTGATCAATGTTGTACATCAGACAATTGCTATTCAATCTGGACAATTGGGAGCTGGTTTCCCTCTCCCCAACATCTGTAAAAAAACAGTCAAATTTGCGTAAACAACTGCGTGACTTCTATTTGACCTTCTTAATTAGGTCAAATAAAAGCAGCAGAGTTAACTTTTATTGCGCACGCCTGTTCTTATAGTTCAATAAATAAATTCAAACCTGTGTATGTTGTATATCGCGGTGGCCTAATGGGTAACGTCGCCCGGTTGTTTTTTTGTTTTTTTGTTTTTCACACATTAATTTCCAACTCAAGGGTACGGGTTCGATTCTCATACTTACCTATCAAAACATTTTTTTTATTATTTAACACCCCCCCCCTGGAGTTTTGATTTACCTCAAGACACCCGGGCATCGCCGGGTACCCCCCGCTAGTCTATCATATAAATTTTACATGTCTGTTTAAATGTATGTATGTATGTATGTATGTATGTCTCGCAAAACTTCTGACAGAGGGGGACAGATTTTCATGAGATTTGTATAATTTTAATAATAAGGTCGACCCTTCGGACGACAAATATTAAAAAATTGGCCGAAAACATTTAATTCCTTCACCCTCAGCTGGCACTTTTGTACAGGGGGTGGTTGCTTTTTTCGCCGATATTTTCGAAAGTCATCCTCTCTTTTCGATTGTCTAGCCTTAATTTAAACCTACGTCATTTCCAGTTTGGCGATGGGCGCAACAGATAACGTGTCACGGTTTTTTTTCTCTTTCACTGTACAAGTTCGAGTCTGCCTTCCTAATACTACTTTCTTTTTGCGCAATTTCCCTTTTTTGTTTCTTTTTTTTTTTTTTTTTGTCAAACCTTTACACACACCTCCACTTTCTTTTTCGCCTCGGGTTCGAGCCTGAATGCCTACTGCAACTTTCTTCTTTTTTTGTGTGTTCAACACACACCTACTAACACCCGGGCAACGCCGGGCATCCAGGCTAGTATAATATATAATATCAGTTCAATACCAGATCGCAGCATGAACAACAAATTCTCCTTTTGGCGTTTTGATTTTCGGGAAGATTTTCGCATTGGTTTTTCGAAGGCGCTATGTGT
>NC_136494.1:69558276-69580776 GCF_053919585.1 Euprymna scolopes | reverse complement strand
TAAAGCTAGAAGCCAGAATTAGATAGAATCGAGCAATTGCATCGACAACGGGCAACACCTGACCCAAAGTGAGTGTCGATGTACCGCATCATCGGAGCACGTCACTGATGAGATGCAGTACATAGGAACACAGTTTGGGTCTTGCGTTGTCCTTTGTCGATGCAATTGCTCGATTCCATCTAATTCTTGGTTCTAGCTTTATCATGAAAAAAGTAAAAAAAGTATATGTGAACAGGTATATATATATATATATATATATATATATATATATATATATATATATATATATATATATATATCAAATCAAATTGAATCAATTGAAGGAAATATAATTTTAAATTACATTAAAACTCAAACAAGGCTAAAAATTATTTCCTGGTTCCACGGAATTTAAAAAAATCAGTCTCTTCACTTCATAGGAAATAATTCTCGAAATTAAAGTACAGGATTATTAATTGGAAAATATATGAATTGGCCCGTAAAAGAATTGTTAAGGTTTATAAAAAATATTAGTTTTTCTGGAAATTTTTCAACGTTTTAGAATTTAGTAGAAAACAATGTTCAAAGAATTATTTTTAAAAAGTAGAGTGCAGTCGAGCAATGATGTACATAAACAGAAATATAGTCAAATAGTAAAATCCGTGTGCAGTGAAATGATGGATGAAATAAAACACAGATCAATAATCCGTAGTCTGTTTCGTTATTCACGAATCTTTCTCTTTGAACATATTATGATTCATACACGCCAGGAAAATAACTCTGCTGCAGTCAACTGGTAAGCAGCCAATCCCGTAGTATTGTAAGAAACTTCGTTCATGGAAGTTCCGTTTGGTTTTAAGTACATGGCGGAAAGTGAGAAAATTATTTACAGTGGTTGGAAATAGACATGCTTCTACTGTGAATTTTTTATTGGATGGAGGCAAAGATTGGAGCTCAGCCGAGCACTTGCCATGAAAATTACGATAGAGAAGAGAAAACTAACAGCGTCTCTTCCGGGAGAATCAAGTATTACGGAAACAAGGAAGAGAAGCTGAATGCTCCACTAGATTACGATGTGCATTTTGTACTTTGTCATGGCAGGAGAGAGTGTTTTAGCGTCACCTTCCCTCCCCCGCCCCACGAATTGGAAACAGTGCTCAATCTTCTGTGCTTTTATATACACAAAGTGTTGCATCAAGAGTAAAGCACTTTCTGGAGCAATAGAATGATTCAGCCATTTTTCCATAGATCTTACCTGCAAATCCGATGTATGCGGTAATTATTCTAATGTATTTTATTATGATAAATACAAATCTTGTAATAAAAAGCATACAAAAATACATTATAATAGCACTTTGTTATTGTTTTTGTTTTCGTATAATGAAATCAGTTAACTCTATTCTGTGTACCGGCTACTTATTCCACTCACTGTAAGTCTTCCACTTCAGATCTGAGTTAAAGGTTAGTAATGGAGCCTCCTCAAGGAGAACTAAATCCATTTCAAATGGGGCAAAATGAGAATCCGAACGTTTGTGATGAAATGAGAAAAGCTTGGTTTTAGATGTATTAAAAGTATGCAGACACTTTTCCGCGTTGAATAATGTGCTCAAGGTCGGAAGCGAGTGAAAATTAGAAAGACCTTTATGCACTATGCCCAATGATGTGCTGACATAGCTGCTGTGTCACCTGCATAAATATATACGAATGATATATGATTTGGGAGATCATTAATAAATACCAGGGAAACTGTGTTACTTAATAGACTTTCTTGTGTGTGGAGCGTTTGCTCTTGTGGCAGAGTTGTCACCTCGCATGCAAGAGGCTCAGATTTCGAATCCCAAGTTAAAATATGTCTAACTGATGAGCCCAAATGAGTTCTGATTTGTCGGTTGTCCTGGTTCTTGTGAGCTGCGACGTTATTGGACTATATATATATATATATATATATATATATATATATATATATATATCAAAAGTTAGTAATTTAAATATTATGCTATGAAACGGTTAAATTTCAAATGTAGAATTTTTATTATATGCAAGACAAAGAATACATTTCAATAAGTATATTTTCTTATTAATTTTTTTTTAATTATGATTTTCTTTGTTTATTACATTTAGCAAATTAGGTATAAACCATTATCATATTTGCTAATATTTTTTCCTCTGAAGAGATGGGTAAACATCGGAAACCTATAGGTTAAGGAAATATACCTATTGAAAGGTATTATTTGTCTTGCATATAATAAAAATTCTAGATTTGAAATTTATCCATTTCACATTATAAAATCTAATTTACTAAATTATGATTTATTTGCTCTATCTGGTATATTGAGCAATTTATATTTAGTTGCAATTGTCTTTAATAAAATATTACAACCAATAATATTTTGTAAGACCGATAATCCCTGGATTTACAAACCAGTAGATTTACTGTGTTACATTATACTGAAGTATATTGTTTTGTGTGCCCTATAGACAAAGATTTTGGAGTGATCTCATAAAATCTAAAAGTATGTTCTTATCTAAAATTGACATGAAATAATAACGGGAGTGCTCTTGAATATCTGCATGCATGCATCAGATGGTCATGGAGGAGATTTCGAAATTGAGGGGGGGGGGGGTGTTCAGCCACAATTTGGAAAATAAAACATAATTTCAACGCATTCCTTTCACTCGACATTTTCTTTCAAAATTACTAAGCGTTTCTTACTCTTCTCTTCGGTTTATGAAGGGAGATATAGCGAGACACTTTATAGCGGGACACTTTCAGTAGTGCTCTGGGGGCGCCCTTAATTTTATTTGCGTGGTTTCAGTGGCACTCTAAACGGGACCAATAAATGTATGATCACAGTTAAACAATTGGTAAGTTCTCAACATCTTAGATGAAGCAAGGGTGTTTATCCGCAATGTTGCCTGGGAGTGAGAATTTCTTTATCTTTCGTTAATTCGATGTAAACCGTGATATAATACTAATCTACAAGGTGTCTCACTTAAAAGTAGCCCGATCTATCTAATCTTTCTCTTTTTTCAGTTTAAGCGGCGCACTTAAAAGTAGCCCGACGTCTATGTCTTGTGGTGTCAGTTGGTTGATAAGAGAAAGTTTAGAGAGGTGCGGCTACTTTAAAGTAGCCAAGAAAATGTAGTAGAGAGGAGCATTCTTTTATTGTTTAAATTACCTGTAGTGTTATAAAAGTTGGCCACTCTGTATCACTCAAACACGGTACTGTTGCTACTAATTCATTAATGAAAGTATGAAAGGGAGATAATTGAGGGGATTTTATTGAAAGCAGACGAGTGGCGTACATCGTTATTACATATGTGTTTATGGGGGCAAAAAATAAGACTGAAATTAAACAAACAAGTGAATTTATTGGGAGCCTGCAAAAATCATGGATTATAGAAAAATGCGAGCATGAAAAGTAATATGGTTAAGCTTAAACATAGAAAAGTAAATGACTATTTGTTAAAACTGGAAAAGAAAGGACAATATATTCTAGTAAAAAATATAATAAATTTTTAACTTAAAATATTGCAGCAGTAAGAATTATTTTTAATTCAATTTATAACATTATATAATCAATTCTTAACTCTGCAATATTTGAAGTTATAAATTTATGATAATTTTTTTACTAGAATATCTTATCATTTTCTTTTTCAGTTTTAACAACTAGTCGTTTACTTTCCCATGTTTAAGTTTAACTATATTACTTTTTATGCTCGCATTTTTCTATAATATATTAATAGGATAGGGTGTGTGTTATTTATTTTGTGTGTCACGTTTACATCCGAGTGACTGTCGCTTAATTGTTATGGACTTCCATTTCTTGTAATAAATAATTTTACTAAAAAGCACTCAAGTTATTTATTTTTTTTAATAATATTTTTACTAAGAATTCTTCACACGTTTTGGTTTCTTTTTCGAGTATAGCTGATGGCACTCAAGTTATATATATGTTGTTTTTACATGAGCAATAATATGCTGCTACACAGTAATAAACATGTTTTGGTCAGCTAGCTACTAGTAACTAGAGACGTCTTCAGGCGATACAGCTTATACGAAAGCATGTATTAACCTCGTTACATTTCTTACTTAGCCCGTGGAATAGAATAACCATCTGAATATATATATATATATATATATATATATATATATATATATATATATATATATATATATATATATATATATATATGGTGCCCGGAAAACTCGTACTCGGAAAACTCGTCCCGTTTTGCTAGGTAGGAAAACTGGTCCCTTATTGAATAAATATCGATTGAAAACTCATTTTATGACGCTTTTTGAAGAGATAGTTTTAAAAGAGATTACGCGCCCCCATACTATTAAAAAATATACTTTTAACTCTTGTTTTAAAAAAATAAACTTGATCACCCAGTAAAACACGAAAAACGAATATACTTATTTTTAAAAAATACTTTGGTTTTAACACTTTTTGTGTTATTATTACGAAACAAAAATAAAAGAAAGAAAACACGTATTATCAAAGAAAGTAATTATTTTATTTAGAAGAATTAATTTAGTTTAAACAATTCTTTTGTTATTACGAAACAACAAAAAATAAAACACGGTACTTATGTATTTTTGGTACCGCGTTGAAATAATAACGTTATTATTTCGAAAGCCATTCTTAACATGGGGAGGGAAAGGTATCGTTTAAAAGTCATTTCGGAGGGACTTCTGCAGTATGCAGACGGCGGCTATTGTTAGGGGACAATGACTCTAATTTGTACTTGGTCAAATAACGCGGCAAATAAGTAACAAACAATTTTTTCCGAACAGAAAAATATTTGAAAACCAAAACATTTATTGTCAAAATGTATCAATATATAATTACGAAAACATTTATTCTATTAAAAATGTATCAATATATAATTGTAAACTCATTTATTTAAAAGTCTGCGTAAGAAAATATAATTTTGATAAAACAATTTTGTAATAAAAATAACATTGGATTTTTATCAAGTTTTTTTTTTTTTCGAACAAATAAATAATTTAAACGAAACATTTTTTTTTAATTAAATCAACTTTGAAGCGTCAACAGCAAATTAATATTTTGAATGTTGTGTTTGTAGTATTGTACACATAGATTCGAAAAAGTTGTAAAAAAAACAAATATATAAAAAAATAAATGTTATCAAAGACAAGATAAGTTTTTAACAGTATTTTGTATAGTTTTTTATTTTTAACTGTTTTTCCCAAACTTTTTTTTTATTACATTTTCACCCCAAACAAGGCAAATTGCCACTTTGGTGTAGGGGACTACTATCAGGGGCAACAACTACTGGGGTACTATGTAGGGATTTGGGCAGCAAGATATCGGTTCACGTTACACTTGAACTTCTGCACGTCAGTACTGTTGGGGAAGCAGGGACCTAGAATGGAATTCCAAAGTCTAGCGGTTCTGGGGAAGAAACTATTGGAGTAGAAAGATCTTTTACATCTAGGGATCTCTACAGTGGGGGGTGGGATTTAGCAGCCTGTCGGGTTTGTCGAGAGTGCTCACGTCGTGGGGGCACAAGTGATTGCAGTTCGTCAGAGCATTCACCACTAAAATACTTGTAGAAAAGGCAGAGGGATGCAACATTTCGTCGATGGGATAGAGGCTGAAGCTTAGATGCCAGTTCAGGACCTATCAGGTTTTCGACTCTCTTTTGAACCTTGTCAAGGAGCGAGAGACTAGTAGCAGATGCACCAGCCCAAATGTGACAGCAATACTCCATACATGGGCGAATGGTGGCCTTATAGAGGTACAGGATACTTTCGAGTGTTAGTAGTTGTCTAGCACGGTAGAGAGAGCCCACCTTTCTTGCAGCGGCCCTGGAACTGCCTTCAATGTAATTGTTCCAACTCATGTTTCCTGTGAACGTTAGGCCAAGGAGTTTGAAAGATGTACTCTCAGATAAAGAGTCGTTGGCCATTACTATAGGTGGTAGAGAGGGGTTCTTGTAATTATTGAATGAAACTAGTTTAGTCATGGCGGCATTGAACGTGACCAACCATTTTTGTCCCCATTCCACTACAGATTGGAGTTCTTCCTTTAGTGTTTCTGCCACTTACCGTGTTCATCAAAGAGTCTGCGCCATTTGTAATTTGCAAATACATCGATAAACACTATATTTTTTCGAGCTGAATAAACATTTTACATTGAATAAAAACACTAAAAAAATTATCCAGTTAGGTAGAAAAGTAACATATCTTGTCTTTGATAACATTCATTTGTTATATATCTCTTATTTGACAACTTTTTCGAATCTATGTGTGTAATAATACAAACCCTAAATGTTTTTGATCGAGAAGCGCCGCCTGGCGACAGTTTAGTGAAGCGTACCAAGTAAGGATGGCCTCCGTCCGCATATTGCACAAGTGCATTTCGTTGTTTCGTGAACAGAAAAATGTGAAAACTAAATTAATTTTTCTAAATAAAATATTTGTTTTATTATTTGATAATACAAGGCGTGTTTTCTCTTTTTGTTTGCTTCGTAATAACACAGGAAATGTTAAAAAAATAAAGTAATTTTTTTTTATAAATATATAGTTTCGTTTTTCGTGTCTTACGTTCGATTTCGTTACATAATCAACCGAATCCACTTCCGGTAACTTGATTTTTTTTTTTCCTAGCAGTGATCTTGGACATTACCTAAAGTACACAAATTTATTTTCTTTTGAAGGGGGGTCGTTTTAAAACTATATCTACTTCAGTATTTTCTTTAATTTTCTATTTTTTAGCGATTATCACGACCGCTTAGATATAATCCCCTCATGTAAGACATTATTTCTCGTTCTCACAACGCTACTACTATCACTAGGGAGAAAACCGATTTTGCCCTTTTAAAAACAATAGTAAATAAGTGTAAATATTTCTAAAATTATTATGCGGTCTGTAATCTTGTTTTTGAACAGAATAAACGCTTTAAAATAAGTGGAACTACTAACAACTTAACCAGTTAGGTAGAAAACGGACACTTAAAAAATCGATTTTATTGTTTTTTTTTAAACAACATAAATAAGTAAAAATGTTTTTCAAAAATATTATGGGGGTATAGTCTCTTTAAAAACAATATCTCCTTCAAGAACTGTCATAAAATTTGTTTTCAATCCATATTTATTCAATAAGGGACCATTTTCCCTACCCAGCAAAAACACACTTATATAATTAACACCGAAAGAAAGAAACTGTTCAGAGATAAAATTAGATTTTGTTTATTCTATATACTTTGGTAGGTTTTCAACTTTTAATTGTGTAAATGAAGACATAAAAGGAGGTTTTACTTACATGTATGTTTGATAGATTTTGAACTGGCGAAAGAAAAACCGGCCGAAGTGAGGCTGATAAAAGCCACAACGAAAACAGCACAAACAAGAAAACCCCTTCATGGTTTATATTAATTAACGAGTATTAAAATGTAACTGCTATAAAGTTTCTTCTTTTTTCGTTGCACAAAAATAGAAATGACGAGCTGCTTGGCTTGCGACCTTTTGTTTTGGCTAGTGTGTGTGTGTGTGTGTGTGTGTGTGTGTGTGAAGATAGAAAGCGTAGTGGTGCGACACGGTTAAAACGCAGTATTCTACTCAGAGCCGGATCCAAATATTGCAAAAGAAGTTTAATTGGTTGACAGCTTTCGGCGATGAGGATCAATTTACATGATGTGAATGAGCGTGGCTGGTGCTTCACACGCGTAAACAAACATGTATCTCCTGTTTTAGGGACCCATTTTACGTCACAGTGTGTGTGTGTGTGTGTGTGTGTGTGTGTGTGTGTGTGTGTGTGTGTGTGTGTGTGTGTGTGTGTGTGTGTGTTTTGTTTTTTTTTTGTTTTTCTTTTGTTTTGTAAATTTTCAAATTATCTGCGGGAAATTTCCGCGTATATTTTTTCTCAAATGTTTTCCTTGTAATTGATTAAAAATTGTGAGACAAAAAACATTTATTTTGATTTATAACAAATCCAGAGTGTATCAATTAGTTGTTAGTGTACAACATGCTATTTTAAAGTTTTCACAGACAGTTAAAAATAGTCGACGAAATGAGAAAACGGTGTAAGAACAAAATATTAACAACACCCTCTCCCATTGTTACGAACGATTTTCTAAATAATAATGTTACTATTTAGAATACCATTTTTAACATATGGTAGGGCGTAGACATTGTTAACTGTTATGTGTCTTTTTACTATGAATGAAGTTTAAATTTTATTTAATTGTAAAAAAATTGGTGGGTGATTAAATTGATTTGCCTTACTGTAAAAAGAAAACAAGATGCAAATAATAATAATAATAATAATAATAAGAAGAAGAAGAAGAAGAAGAAGAAGAAGAAGAAGATGATGATGATTATGATAATGATGAAGAAGAAGAAGAAATTTGTAGATTTACACTTTCAGCTAAATCCCCATTCTAAAATTAAATATTACTTTAAAAAAAAACTTGACGGAACGAAAAGCAATCCTTTTTGTATTTAGAGAGGATTGTTGGGGGGGGGGACACCGGCAAGTCAGCACGTCAGCGCGTCAGATTTCAATCCGCCATTTTGGTTCGCACAAAAAGTATACCAGTGCGCCAAATCTCATTCCGTCATAAAAACAAATTTCTACATAAAAAAAATTATTTTTACATTTTTATCTAGCGAATAAACATAAAATTACACAGGAAAACCCACGTTTATTATGTTTTTTTTTTTTTTTAATCCAACAGTGGAGGTGAAGTCGATGTTTTGCTTCTAAAACAAAACTAACATTTTTATAAATCTCTCCGTGTCGTGCCGGGTAAAAATTTTTCTAGTGGAATAAAAATGAAAAAAGTTTATTTTTACAAGAACATTTATACATTTATCTAACAAATAAGCTTAAAATTACGTATGAAAACTACGTTTATTATTTTTTTAAATCCAATTTATATTCTAATACGAATTTAGATAAAAATGGCACGGTAAAAATGGCACCGGTGAAAATGGCAAAAGTTAATAAATAGGTAAAAATGGCACGTTGACAATAGAAATTAGAAACGTTCGAGAAGTGCGGGCTAAGCCACGACCACTGAGATATAGAAGGCATATTAACTGCAAAATGCCTGCAGGCAATGTAGGTAAGGTTTGTTAAAATGTCACTGTCGATACTATATGAGGGCATTTTTTTAAAAGAGCATTAAAACATGTTTAAAAAAAGAAAAGAATCCAATTCGACTAATGAAACTAAACTTTGTTCAATATAAAATATAAATATTATCTATGTAAAATTACGTAATTTTAAAGCAATATACAATCTAATAATGATAAAACTGAATTGTTAATTTAGGAAGCAAACAAAGAAACATATTAAACACAAACATTTCTTTGCCTTCGGGCAAGATCACAGTGTAGTATCTGTTCTGATGCTACACTTTACCTTTTCTGTGTTCGGTCGGTGGAGGAGAAATCTTTCATGATTGAGATAATTTTTATTTTTGTTCCTATTCAGAGTGCCCCTTATTAGGAAGCTGGATTTTCCCCACAATATTATATATTGAAATATTTAAATAATTATTACTTTTAATACAGAAATTATATTTAAATTTTGGTTTATGAAAAGAATCGGTTTGGAAAGGAAAATTAGGGTATAGTTTTTCGATTCTGATACTCCAAAAAGTTTCGATTTTTCCGATTCCCGATTCCGATTAATCGTCCCAACCCTAATACACACACACACACACACACACACACACACACATACACACACACACACCCATATAAATACCAGTTTCAAGATATTAACATTAATTTTATCTCAGGTTCTCATACTCAAACTCAAATTAATAAAAAAAAAATAAATATGCTTGCAAACTTTGCGTCGGAGATACAGGGTGACCCCCAAAAAACAAAAGGAGGCCATCTAGAACATATGCTGTAGAACGGAGAAAAAAAGGCCAAAGACCCTCGTGTTTTGATGTGATGTTTTGAATATAATAAACTAGTTATGACCAAAGTTTCATTTCATTCGGACAAAACATTAAGAAACGGGGCCTAATTAGAGTTGGGGCCCGTTTTGGGAGGAGGTCATCCTGTATATGTGTGTAAGAGTCTATGTGTATTTTAAATGAGCTCTTTGCTTTTCACACAAAATCCCAAACATATACTATTGGAAACTGGTATATACACTATTCCTTGCCAAAATTTCCATCATAAATACGTTGCTGAAACCCAGCGTAAATTGGAAAAAAGGCTCACTGAACATAAAAGAGATATAAAAAATAGCAATTCTCTAAGTGCATTATTCTCTTATTTATTGCAACATAATCACAACTTTGACTTTAAACAAGCAAAAATAGTTAAATTTATTTCAAATAAACCGCGTCGGAGAGTTCTTGAATCTGTGCTTATCGCAAATTCAAGCACAATTAAACAACGTGCAGGTTTCTATAACATAGCGCCATTAATAAGTAAACTTTCATTAAAAGAACATAATTTAACTGTAGACACAGGGTAACCTTCTCACACCATTCAAACACCCCCTACAATAATTAATACATATAATCTCAATCAATAAATTACATAACACTCATTTCATTTCTGTTACAAACCTGTATTTGAATTTCAACAAATATATTTCTCTCCAGTAAGAATATTTACTGCGTTCATATCTGTTAAAATTACATTAACGACTATATAACGTCACTAAAATTTCCCTCTCTTCAACAGCGAAAACTCCCCTCCTTTTTTCAATTTCCAACGTCTTTTTTCCGTTTTTCTGAAATAAAACAGCGTCACACTTTGCTCGTAAAACATTTTCAAATAATTTGTACTGGTATTTTTTTGTTTCTTAATCTCATTCATCCAGAGGAAGTCTCGAAATAAAGACGAAACGTTGAGGAATACATAATACGGTTTGTTCCTTTTTATTTCTCTATTTTGTCGGAATACTATTTCCATATTTCTCATCATATATATATGAATGTAACCAATAATACTACTAATATATAAAGAACTCGGTTCAACTCTAAAGTGATGTCAGTGGTAGATGTTAAATTCAAGTCATTTTGGTATTCATAGTTCATGACCAAATATTTACCACCTCAGGGGCGTCATGCTTTGTGATAGCAAAATGTTGTTGCACATTGTGTGTTGAACCTATTTTGGCGGTTGGCTTCCATGGATAAACTAATCATGGATTCCAGTTTTTTTTTCTATTTGGCTTCACGGATTACTATTTTATTCAACAACTAATTACTTGATCGATTGCTAAGTTTGCATCTGTTATTCTATTACAAATGCATTTTTATTTTCGCAAAAATTCTCATATATATTTTAAATAAATTTTCAAATTTACGCTAACCAGTGATACATTTTTTTATTAATTTTTATCCTCTGATGAAATGGGCTTATTCCTGACATTTCATAGATTAGGGATTGTTTTTATTCATAGTTTGAGGTGTTAAGGGCTCTATAAATATTGTAATTTATTCAATTTTCTTTTTATCATTAATTTTTCGTATTTCCTAAGTTCATCGAGCAGTTATATTGATCATTATATTATCGTTATAAATTCATATATTAAGATAATATCTACTTATATCTTCGTAATTCTTTCTCTCTTTATATATATATATATATATATATATATATATATATGTGTGTGTGTGTGTGTATATGTATATGTATATATATATATATATATATATATATATATATATATATAAAGTAAAAATTACAATTAAATTTACCAAAATGATCCAAGATGGTAAAACTAAAGTATATTATAAATATTAAACAATTGATATTTATAAAGTAATCTCAACCAGATATAAAAGCTCGATAAAACCAAATAGGAGATAGAGCTTATAATAACACTTATTTAGTGCTTCCTTTTCAAATTAAATATGTTTTAACTCTTTTTCAAAGTATTTTTAACATGTTTTATTAACTTTTTGCTCTTGTATATATATATATATATATATATATATATATATATATATATATATATATATGCGTGTGTGTAAGTAATAAAAACAATTATAGTAAAAATAATGTCTGCTCCTTTAAGAACTGTGTCCTTATCGTTGAGCACTCTATGTTGTAATGTAAAAAATCGGTCACTTATGCCACGTGCGTAAATCATGATGTTAAAACCACTCTAGACTTACTCGAATGACATTTACGCTGCATAAATGTTTATTTTAACTAAATTCTCGCCACGATTAAAACTGGCCGAAGGAAATATTTATTGCTAATTGAGTCATAGATGGTTTCGTAACCGGGTTCGAATCCCTTGACCAGCGATAATCGTGACTCCATGCACTGAAAATCTCGGAAATGATAAAATACTAGTATCTGTATGTATTAAAAATAAGTATAGTTATAACTAGCAAGCCGCCCGACGTTGCCGATCGTAATATACGCTTAAATGTGGTATTTTAATTAATGCCAAATACGTATTTATTCTTATAGAGATAATTCTCTATCGATTATTTTATGAAACCTTATATATAGTAGTGAGAAGAAAGCTAATATATATATATATATACATATATATATATACTAGCAAAAGTACCCGTTGACTGATATATATATATATATATTTGTGTGTGTGTGTGTGTGTGTGTGTGTGTGTGTGTGTGTGTGTGTAAACATACGGAAACAATCCTAGGGTGTTTGAATGCATGCTATAAACTGTATGCGTTCGAATGAAAAATATTACAAACTTTCCAATCATTTCATACATGAAGATGTGTAAGTAGTTGAGACGCCTTTCTTTTAGAAACTAGTTATTGTTTATATTACAAATTTGCTAGATTATGGCACTTCAGTATAATACATGATATGTAAGTCTACATGATAGAATGATCGTAGTATAAGCAGTATAAAAGAGTTTTGTAGTAGGAGATGCTCATCTGTTAGTTTGTTGGCTTGCCCACATATTTTCTAACTTCATTTATGCTACAAGATGTGTTGTATTGGTAAACTCTGTATTTAGATGCTCAATAGAGATTTCTGAATCTTCAACGGAATAACAAATTAAACAAAAATTTCTTAGTTAAACATTTTTTTTTATTAATATCACATTACAATGTAACGTGTCAGGTTCGTTCGTCGGTAATAGGAATCGTGCAGTTCTCTTTATATTAAAAACAGTGTAGTCTAGTTTCGTTGGCACAAGGCAGTTTTCTCCGTATTCAAAATGGCAGTATGGCACACATCCGCGACAGCTGTGCAGCCTTCGACACTAATCATGCCAGCATTGTATCCCATCCTGCAATATGCAAAAACAAAAATAAACTCAGAATGAAAATAAGAAAATTAAAAACGGTGAGATAAATGTAATTTTCATGTACATGTAATTTTAATTTTACATCTAGCGCTCAAGACATAGTCATTCGTTTGAGTCATCGACATGTTGATCAGAAAACGTTTAGAATTAAGTCACTTGAACGGAAAATTGTAAATTTGTGCATGCACATAAGTAACAGCGTTAGTATTCTTACCTTTTTTTACACAGAAATCACCACTTTTCAAGGCCCGGAGGCCACTCGAGGATAAGAGTTAATGGCTATACATTAGTCAATGTGAGTAAAAATAAGTAGTGGGAATTTTGTAAATTGGATTACTTAGGGGGACGGTTCACTGAGAACTTGTTTACGTTGGACTTGAAGACAGTCAGATTGTAGCAGGCTGGAAAGCGGGTCAATGGAAGAGAGTTCCGCAGTCGTTCAGTTATCAGAAAGAAACTTTGTTCATGGAATCTACATTTATGGTTTAGGAACATATATAGAGAGTGTATGAAACTATTGATAGTCGTTTTGGATAGCAGGTGTTTTTCGTGAAAGTTTGGCGATGAGGGACCATAGATTGAAGCTCAGACAAGCACTTGCCATGAAAATAACGATAAAGCAGAGACAGGCTCGCAACGTCTCTTCTGTGAGAAAGAGATTGCAGGAAGAGAGAAGAGCTTCCCTCACTAAGCTACGAAGTCTATTTTGAACTCTGGCAAGGCAGGATAAGCTACTTCTAGTAGCTCCTGCCCAGATGTGGCAATAGTACTCCATCATTGGACGTATTTGGCTCTTATATAGATGGATAATTGCATCAGGAGTGAGATATCTACTGGAGCGGTAGAAGGATCCTACACTTTTTCCAGCGACCTTGAAAATGGATTTGATATACTTGTGTTGGTCAAAAAATAGATCATTTTTTTTGGCGCTAAATTCTTATTGAGGACGATCTGTGAGGTGTAATTGGTGCTAAAATATCCCTATCATGCTAAACTAATTGAAATAGTTGTTTTACGACAGAATTATTTTTCATATCAATTGCAATGTCAGTTTTTGAATATTTCCTGTTTCAAAATAATAGAACAATGCAGGTAAGTAAACAAAATAGTTTTTTTATTAGCATGAATACAAATAAAATTAATCAATATTTATTAGCAGCACCTTTTGACTTGATAACAGCATCAATTCGCCGAGGCATGGAATCAACAAGCTTCTCGCAATCCTGTGTAGATACTGAATCCCATGTGTTCTGGATTGCAATCTTCATGGCTGCCAGGGTAGTAGATTTTTCTTTGCGGAGCTTCCTGTTCATCTGGTCCCACAAGGTTTCAATAACGTTCAAATCTGGCGAGTTCGCCGGCCATTCAAGAACAGGAATTGATCGTTCTCGGAGCCAGGAAGACGTAGTCTTGGCAGAGTGTGCCGGTGCCAAGTCATATTGAAAAAAGATGTATGTAATCTCCCTGTCCAACTGGTTATCCAACACTGGCAGTAAATTAGTTTCCATAATATCTTGGTACACTTTTGCGTTTACAATTCCTTTGATGAAGCATGAATTACCAACACCTTTAGTACTCATACAGCCCCAAACCATGCAAGACTTCGGGTACTTCACAAACTTCTTAATGCATTCTTGTTATACTGTTCTGTAGTTCTTCGTTAAACACGTGACTATTGGTCGCCGAAGGAGATACAAAATCGAGTCTCATCTGAAAAGATCACACGGCGCCATTCGTCTGCAGTCCAGGTTTGATGAGCAGTTGCCCATCGCAGCCTCTTCAACATCTGCTTCTTGTTAAGGAGCGGTTTGGTGGCAGCTATACGATTTCGGTATCCCAGTTGCCGGAGCCTTCGGTAGGCAGTGCTTCTTGAAACGTCGGCACCAGAAGCCTGTTTCCACGCTTCAGTGATGTGACTTGTTGATTGGAATCGACTTTTCTTTGACACCTTGTCCAGTAGCCGGTCTTGTCTTTCGATGGTGCTTTCCTTTCGTCCGCATTTTTTGCGATTGCTGTTGGAAACACCCTCAGCACCTTTCTGGGGCACTTTGGTCACCACCGATCTTGAACATCCGACCTTGATTGCGATTTACATGTGCGGTTTTCCTTCTCAAAGATATGTCTTTAGAGCGGCCCATACTTATACAGTATTATTAAATCGCTTTCAAAATCTTTTTAAACACTATTTGCAAAATTTTGGCGTTTAAGATTACTCAACAACAAAATGTTCTATTAAATTGAAACCATGACTTTTCTAATATGACAATAAATTATTCATTGTTTGCCATATGCACCTCCTCAAATGATTAAAAATAGTTGCGATTGTTATTTAGATATAAGATATCTCGCCTGTACAATTGACAAGCCGAAAATGATCTCAAACGGGATCAATTTACATATGTTCTATTATTTTGACCAGCATGAGTATGTGTTTCATTTCAGATTGGAAGTAAAGTTTAAGCCCAGAAGCTTGTCAAAACATGAAGTCTCCCCAAGACGAGAGCCATTCATTTCAATTCATGCCAGATTGGCATTAGAGCGTTGATGATGCAAAGATAGAAGCTTGGTTTTAGATGCATTAAAAGTAACCAGCCACCTCTTTCCCCATTGTACCACATGCTCAAGATCAGAGGAGAGAGAATCAAAGAGAATTTGGTCGTTTACAGTCTTTGATGTGCTATCATAGATGGTAGTGTCGTCAGCATAAATGTCTACGAATGATGTAAGGATGTGATTTGGAAGATCATGAATGTAAACCAGGAAGAGAGTCGGGTTTCTGATTTCTGACCACCAACCACTACTCTTATGAACCTATCTAGAGAAATGATTTTATAATTGAGAAGACATTTCCAGTTATACCATAGCTGGAGATCTTGTGAAGTGAGCCTTTACGTCATGCCTTGTCAAACGCCTTTGATATGTCAAGAGCAATTGCCCTAGAAAGGTAGCCTCCGTCGAGAGATTCGCTAATCCTATGAGGTGTAACTGTAAACACGTCTGCTGTAGATATAGGAGAACGGAAACCATATTGCATGTCACTAAGAAGGTTATTTTGTCTTAGATGATTGATTACTTCCAATTCTAGCAACTTACTCATGACGCACAGGAGATTATTGGCCTTTACTGAGAGGGAGATGAACGATCACCTGAATTCTTAAATACAGATGAATAAATTAATGAAAGTTCGTTTTTCAAATGAATATGTCAATTAGTTACTAATCATGAAGCTCTTCCCATATCTATGAATGAGTATATTAAGAAGTTGTTTTAATAATTCTTAACCAAAAATAGTAGGCTTTTTTCACTGCGAGAAAAATTCAACTTAATATTAGTTTACGTTAGAAGAAATCGCTATAGTTACATCTTACATACCACCACCACCACATTATCACGCCGCCTCGCCTGCTATAATGTTGAATCTAGTGCAATATTCCAACATTTATATAGAAAACATTATTACCCAACTCCGCGCGAATTTCAGAGAAATTTTAGTTAATAACACGAAAATACTACACTATGAAACGAATGTAAAGAAGCTTGAAGTTTTTTAAGCTATTTATATCAAAACGCAGAAACCTAGCCTTAATCAGGTTCTATTTCGGAACAGTACCAATATACTTAAATGCCTCGCATGACTCTTACTACGCTCTCCCACACAACCTGTTCCTGCTACTGACTCTATAACCGCACGCTCCCTCTTTCCCCATGACATTAACAACCCACTACCTTCAGCAGTTCCATTAATCATCGCTCGCACTCCAAATACTATTTAAATAAATCTTCCTAGAATTGGTTGCAAAACGTCACGCACACATTCCTGAAGATGCGTAGACGACTACACGAAAAGTAAAAACAGTGGACACTTCGAGAAGAAAAAAATTCTTGGATCATACATCCATACCTTCAATGTATATACAAACAAGATAATACAAGAGAAGCAATGCATTTCTACCGTTACAGCAAATTCTGAAAGTCCCTATGTAAGTCCTCTTCTGTGAGCGTGTCAATGACCTCGTCACAGTTTCTTTCATCTCCTCAATTGTCTCATAATGGCAGCCTCTGATAATTTCCTTGAACTTAATTGATAACCAAACGTCACAGGGTACAAGGTCTGGACTATAGGAAATGTTAGAAACTGCCTTGATGCTCGTCTTGGTCAAATAGTCTGTGACAAGGAAGGAGTTGTGGAGTGAATCCACAGTCTTACACATATGCTACAGTCGCTCGTGATTGAAGTATCCCTCCTCTTAATATGTACGCATGCCATACGCGGCCATACCCATACCGAGACGTGTCCTACAAGGAGAATACGGTTCGACGTTCGACGATATTAGAAACTTTTGGGACCGCATTTCCTCGCTTCCACCGTATGACATCGTGATGACTTGAGACCGTCAACCCCAAAACGCGTGTGCTGTCCCACAGTCGTTCTGGATCCTTTGCATGCTAATCCAAATTAAGCCAAATGTTCCTTAACTCGATACGTGGGAACTACGTCTGCGTCAGTAAGGATATTGTCGATGTAGGCTGATGCTGCATGATCCACAGCTTCCTTCTGCGATAGCACCCTGCTGACGATGGGCTTCAAGGAGAACCACGTTCAATCCAACTTTCGAATTAAATCACACATCAGAGAAGAAATTAAAGTGAAAATACCTACCTGAATGTTACAGCGGGAATCTATAATGAAACAATAATAATTGAAAAATTGTGCTTAGAAATCACAAAATCCTCAATCGATTGGAAATGACATCTGTAATTCCTCGATCAATACCAGCAAGTGCACTTGCTAACCTCAAATAATCTACCTTTTGGCAAGACGTGAAGACATTAAACTTAACTACAAATATGCGAGTCAATCTTGAAAACGATTCATTGATTTACATGAATTGTTGGAAATTGAGGACAGAAAAGTGTCGACCGATCCGACTTCAAGGCGAATGTCATTGTTTATAACTTCTGTAATTTAGTGACACGAAAATAAGAATTGCATTTCGAGATATTCGAATTAATTATAAGAACCCCTTTTGGCTGAGTGAACAAGTTATTTCTACACACGTTCACGAACTTAATATTATTCAGTTTAACATTCAAAGTGAGGTTGTCATATCGAAGTCCGTCGACACTGTTGTGGAAGCAGACGAAGCGGTTAATTATCCATCAGAAATTTGGAATTCACTAAACTTGGCAGGGATGCAACCGCACGTACTGCAGTTGAAAATCGGCGTGCCGATAATAATATTGCGAAATATGAACCAGGTTAAGCTTTCCAATGGCACGTAGCTTGCTACAGAAATTAATATACAACATCATGGAAGCAACAATATTGGCAGAGCTTTAAAATTCGTTGTTAGCGCCTACTCGTGTTCGAGTACCTAGTTCATCACCTGTCCCCTATCTTCTAGGATGCATATATTTTACATGGCTTGCAAGGCCCAGCCGGTAGTAGAAGAGTCGCGGGCAGTATTTGCAAGGGAGTGTAGATCCAGTACTTCATAGGGTTAGGGTTAGTGATGTGGCTCTCCTGATTATATGCAAAATTTACCTCAGCTTGTGTTGCTGGAAGCGTTCCAAGTCTTTTGTATCGCTTCTGTATAAGGTCCATAAAGAAATGTGGAGTACTACTACCTTGAAAACCATAATTTCAGTGGCCAATTTCAGTGCGTGGTTGTTCAATACGTGGATGCTGAGGCGACTAAAGACCGAATGGGCTGCCCTGATCCGGTTTGCTACATCTTTCTTACATGTAGGAGTAGATGTTATGATGCTCCATAGGTAAGGAAATTGGTCAACTTCCTCTAGTGATTGGCCATAGAGTTGCTACTAGGTAGCAGAAGTCCAAGTGGGTGTTGGACTAGTATTTTGGACTTTTCTGTATTGACCTGCACTCCAAAATGTTCGTAAGCTGAAGGTCATGTGCAGTCTGATCGTAAGCTGAAGGTCATGTGCAGTCTGATCTGGGGTGGAGTTATCATCAGCATACTGCAGCTCTCGTACTAAGCATCTGGAGGTATTAGTTCTGGTATAGAGTCGTGCTAGGTTGAAAATTCCCCCATCCATGCGAAAACTGAGGTCGGTTGCTGTCGTATAAAGTGAGAAATAACCTTGGTTCAGCCCGCTATGGATGGGGAATGGCTCAGAGAAGGAGTTCGTGTGAGGTAATCTCCCCATCATTTCTTCATGCAGGGCGCGCACCAGGGTGATAAAGTCAGGTGGATAACCAAATCTAGTGAAGATTGCTCAGATGGCAGGTCGGGGTACTTTGTCAAAAGCCTTTTTTAAATCCCAAACTATATATATATATATATATATATATATATATATATATATATATATATATATATAATTATATATATGTGTGTGTGTTTGTGTGTGTGTGTGTATATATATATATATATATATAATAAACTGACTGCAGAAATTCCCCCTTTGCAACAACAGATGCCACATATAAATTCAATACATCTAGCCAAATAGCCATTCAGTCGTGATAATAACATGCTACATTGCATCAGACAAGCAACACAATCACAACGCAACGTCTTTAAACAAAGGTATTCCTATTTTTCTCTCTAAATATTTAGTCTTAACAGAGTTGACACCGGGACCAATTCTACATTTTCCACTGATAATGTGATTACACCAATCGTAACTGGCCTATAGATACATATGCATAACACAATCTTTCCGATTTCCGATTCACAAATAATAACGGCTCACTCGCCAAATTTCGTCCATTCTGATCGGCTGAGCTCTGACAATTCTTATATTCTGTAAGTCTATTATGGCGTCATTAAGGACATATTATTTGGTCCGGCGACGCGGCTGGTACAAAATTGTTAGAACGATTGCAAAAAAAATGTAAATAAAAAATAAAAATGCAACTTTTCTGGATAAATAAATTAATATATATGTATATATTAATTTATTTATATATATATATATATATATATTAATTTATTTATATATATATATATATATATGTTTATTTATTTATATATGTATTTAGTAAATTTATGTATGTTTGTGTTTGTGTGCGTGTGCGTGTGTTCGCTTCAGCGTGCGTTTGCAGGCAAAAACAACTTTTGCTGTTATATATTTTGCAAAAAAATATAATAAATGTAAATAAACTTTGCAAACTGTACTTTCTCTTAAGAAAAATTAATATATATGGATATTCAATAAATTTACAGTACATTTAAATTTTTGTATTTTTACTTTTGTTCCGTTAGTTTTGTTTACATATTCATACCTGTAGGAATCGTGCATGCGTGTGTTTGTTTGCTTGTGTTCGTTCAGTGGGTGTTTAAAAATAAGAACACAACTTTTGTTGTTATATACTTTGCAACAAATATAATAAATGTAAATACACATTACAAAATGCAACTTCTTTTGAGAAAATTAAATATATATAAAATAAGTAAATTTAAAGTAGTTTTTTTTTTCATTTGTTGTCTTTTAAATTTTATTTTCGTTAATTTCCGGCTTAAATTATGCGGGGCGTTCATTGTACAGGTCGACCCATAACAAAGGGTGCTTCTTCGTTATTATAACGAAATCATACACTTAAAATGTTGATTTTTTAAAATTTTAAATCACAATTATAACTATTTCCATTTTTTGTCAATTACATCAATAACCAATATTTAGCCGGAAAGAGCCAGAATCATTTTATCCAGAAATCACGTGGTTTTCGTCACTTCCGTTAATTAAGTTCAATACGTTTACTCCCTCATGAGTCAAGCATTGCCTGCATTAAACCCCGCTGTTTTTTGTAATGTAATATAATGTATAATACCAATTTAATACCAATGTAATACCAGATCGAAGTACAAACAACAAAATTCTCTTTTTGGCATTTGGATTTTCGGAAAGATTTTCGCATTGGCGCTTCGAAGGCGCTACGCACCCCACCCCCCAAGCAGGAGGCAGAAAATTGATTGCGATGCAAAGAAAACCTAGCTTGGATTAATGTTTTGTCATACTCACCCACAACAGGTTAATCTATTGCCTGTGCAATGACAACGTTGGCATCTGTCGATATCGACAAAGTTACTTCCAATGCCGTACTTGTTTCCTTCGTATTCACAATAACGCGTCGTTTTATTCGACCCTGCAAAGCAAAATAAAAAAAAAATAGATATATTAAAAAAAAATGCAAATTAGCACAAATTTACAAGAAATAGTTCGAGATGTTAGAACAAGGATTGGTGTAAAGAAATGACACGAAAGGTGTTTAGTACCTGTCAGCCTTGGCAAAAGCAGACTCATTAAAGTTGGTAACGAGATGTTAATTTACATATTTTCATAGTTTGTATTCGCATCAATTTTTAGATTCCACCTTTTGAAATGTTATCCCGGTAAACAGGATCTAGAATTGAGAAGTCAATTTTTCGATTCATTTTTATTAGACCGGACGAGGTCAAAGGTGAATTGTTTTTTTAAAAATCCCTCGAATACTAATAATTATCACTTTCTACAATAATGATTGCGTAAGCATAAAACACTAGTGTCTGTAGGTATAAAAATAAACATATTGTTAATATGTATTTTAAAAATATTATATTCATAAAACCTCTTTAAAAAACCAAAGTTGAATAACCTTGGTTCAGCCCGCTATGGATGGTGAATGGCTCAGAGAAGGAGTTCGTGTGAGGTAATCTCCCCATCATTCCTTCATGCAGGGCGCGCACCAGGGTGATAAAGTCAGGTGAATAACCAAATCTAGTGAAGATTGCTCAGATGGAAGGTCGGGGTACTTTGTCAAAAGCCTTTTTTAAATCCCAAACTATAGTGTATATATATATATTTAGGGAATTAAGAAAAATCGGTTAATTTTATCGCAAATGCAATATTCCGACTTCTTTTTTTTTTAACCCTTTTTAATTGTTCACTGTATAGGTCCACTGACTTGGCATTTATATGCATTAATTTCTCTCGATTCTCCTGTTGTTCAATGGCATCGAGGTAGAATGTAAGCCTACGAAGCAAAAGGTGACTTGTCGAAATCTCCCGATCAGCAGTAATTATCACTTTCTATATTAATGATTGCTTAAGAATGAAACACTAGTATCTGTAGGTGTGAAAATGATTGTTAATATTTATTTAAAAATGATTTAGTCATACACATAAGCTCGAATTTGTAAGGTTTCTCTGTACAGGGCTTTGTCAGAATAATCTGGCATAAGGATACTTTTCCCTAGAAGTAAACTCTGACCAATTCAAAATCACAGAGTATTAGCTGGCCAATAATATCTACTTACTATGG
>NC_136494.1:69550776-69553276 GCF_053919585.1 Euprymna scolopes | reverse complement strand
GTCAAATCGTTGAACTTTGACCCCTTAACACCAAATTTCTGGCCAAAAACCATCACAAAGATTTTTCCAAATCTCAGTACCCTGTATATCAAATTTCGAGTCTGTAGACTAAAAATTGACAGAGTTATTGCGTAGGAAAATGTACACACACACGCACATGCACAGACACGTTCACTTTTACAAATATATAGATATACTTGCATTGCTCGGAAGTACGTATTAAATATCCCAGATAGAACAAGTGTGTACAATAATGCAGTAGTACAATAAGGTAAATTCTTTATAGAGAAGGAGGAGACGGAAACTCGGCGTTTCCCGAGAACACACTAAAAATTTACAGATTTCTTTATATTATTAAGAGGGCGGATAGATGACAAACTCGAGGTTGTCATGTAATACATTAAAACAAATATATGTTTCATTATATTTTTAAGGGCGTAGGTGGAGAAGAAATTTTGTGTTGCCTGGGAGCAATAATTTTAAAATAATTTTAAAGCTCAGGTGAATGACTTACATTATTATTATTTTCAATATATAAAAAAGAAAGGTCTGGACGGGGATAAAAGCGGAATAAGGAAGGTATATGGGATAATAGAAAAGGAAAAAGGCAGGCGGACCGACTGAAAGAAGCAGAGAGATAGGAGCTTGATTTTGAAAATGTTAAACATAGTTTTAACAATTTTTTTTATAGCTCCAAGCAATGTTTAACCGCCCTGATAGTTAAAGTACATATTGAATGCTAAGGTGTATACACTTGGGCAATTGCCATACCTTTTGTGTGAATTTTAAAGTAATATATATATATATATATATATATATATATATATATATATATATATATATATATATATATATATACTAAACTACTCGTGACCGGTTGGGTCAGTATGTTATATTAGCTATGGAATTCATGTATGAGCGTGACACTTGTTACGTAAAGAAAATAGGGTTTTTTTTTTTTTTACATAACAGAAACATTTCTATGAAAGTATATTAAAATGAAAAAAGAATATAGATAGATTTCTATGAGTCCTTCTGTTTATTATATATGATTATTTTTGAAAAAAATATTACAGTTACTGAATTATAAGTGGTTTGCCATACTTATAGGTAAATGTGCACTGAACAGATATCATAATACTTATTATAGTTAAATTGAAATTTTTATATATCTGCTTTTATTTTTACATCGTTCATTTCTGTATTACGTTTATTTTAAACCTCACTCTTCCCATGTTACATAATAATTTCGAAATAATAACGTTAATATTTCAGCGTCACAATTGTTCTTTTGTTTTGTTTTGTTTTTTTCGCATTTAAATTATCCAAATAAACAATTGTTAATATTGTCTGCTTTTTTTTACATCGTTCATTTCTGTATTACGTTTAAGTTATTTTAAACCCAACTCTTCCCATGTTAAATAATTTCGAAATAATAACGTTAATATTTCAGTGCGCATGCGCAACCGGATGTCGTAAACCGGAAAGTGGGTTCCATACATCGTTACAAGGTCATTTGGGTTTTACACACACACACACACACACACACACACACACACACACACACACACATATATATATATATATATATATATATATATATATATATATGTATATATTTGTATAATATATACAGGAATTTACATTTATATCGGTAGTCGGTACCGACGGTTTCAAGCCCGGTAGTTGAGGACTGCTCCTAATGTCCGCCTCAGGCTCTCTTCAGCCGACTCTCATCTCTATCGGTAATTCTATCAGAATCGAGAAAAATATTGAAGTCGTCCCGTCATTATAATATATATATATATATATATATATATATATATATATATATATATATATATATATATATATATATATATATATGTATGTATTATAATGACGGGACGACTTCAATCGGTAATTCTATCAGAATCGAGAAAAATATGGAAGTCGTCCCGTCATTATAATATATATATATATATATATATATATATATATATATATATATATATATATATATATATATGTATGTATGTATTATAATGACGGGACGACTTCAATCGGTAATTCTATCAGAATCGAGAAAAATATCTCGATTCTGATAGAATTACCGATTCTGTACTAAATTTTCGATTCCAACACAATTACCGATTCCGATTCTTTATAAATCTCTAAATATTTAACCATGAAGTTGTTATTTTTCCCGATTACCGTAAAAACACACCTTAAAAATGCATGTATATTCTTAAACGTGCACACAAAGTTAGGAGTGGGGAGAGATATAGAGGTTTTTGTTTTATTTAAAGCTTGGAATCAATAAATATTTTTTCTTTTATTATTATTATTATTATTATTATTATTATTATTATTATTGGCTCACATAGAGCTTTCACACAGGTCAACAAGCGATCTGATTGGAAACCTGTGGTGTTCTCTGGAAGCTGAGTGACAACAAGTCTCCTCAGATGTCCAACTCTCTCCACCTCCTTCGATAGCATTTGCAAATGAATTTGCATCA
>NC_136494.1:69515776-69545776 GCF_053919585.1 Euprymna scolopes | reverse complement strand
GGCAAGCTTTTTGGTCGTTTTTTGGCGGAAAATTTGGCTGCCAAGAGGTCAAAGTTCAAAAGATTTGATCTTTGCGGTCTCTAGCAACCTATTCAGCTAATTTTGAGTCTAAACATATGAAATTTTACATAAAGGGTATTCAGACATGCAGCAAGCTTTTTTTAAATCAGTTTTGGGGCAAAATTTTAGTTGCTAAGAGGTCAAAGTTGAAAGAGTTGACCTTTGCAGATTCTACCACACTTCTCTGCCAATTTTGGGCCTAAACACTTGAAATTTTAGATGTAGGTTACCTGGACATAAGTCAAACTTTATAATATATATATATACATATGCACATAAAGTTATGAACAGTACGTATGCCCCGAGTAAAGTCGGGCTGAACTGCTAGTAAAATATGTGTTATACATCCTCTATACTGAGTACGAAAAACAATGAAAGAGATGGGATTCACTCATAACATTTACCTTAACATTTATCTTAATGCACTTAAAACCCATAGGCACATGTACATGCAAAACCTTAAAGTGCATTCCACCTCACATACACGTACACACATATATGTTTATGCATTTGCGTATTTTCAATAAGCCTTCTGTTCCACACACGCAAACACGAGCAGACACAATTCATACTAAACGCATGTATGCACACGTATACCTGTCATTATTAGTTTCCACTTACTAGAAGTCCTTATACTGACAATCACCAGTGATCACCTGTAGTGTCCTTGGGAACTGAGTGAAAGTAAGTTCTCACATATCTCCAATGTTTCCATCCGTTTCGACAACTAGCGCAGACGACTTCACGTTCTAGCAACAACAGCTAACCTTTGATTGATCTCTGGCAACGTCCATTCATATTCTCTGGGATGCGGTTGCTGAAAAGCCTCTACAAGGTCTAGTGCCGTCAGCACTTTTCCAGTGGAGGTCTGGTTGTAATAAAACCAGGTGCTGCTCATTTTTCTTTCTGCTTTTTGTTTTTGTTTGTTTGTTTTTGTTTTTTGTTGTTGATTTTTTTTTGGTTTCTATTTTTTTTTTTTTTCATTCTTTCTCGATCACTTTTTTCACCGCCTTTTTTTTTTGTCATACTTTTCTTTTTCATTCCATTTTGTTTTTCCTTGCCTGAAAGGTTTGATCCGATTAAGACACCGTAACATTTGTGAACATTTTTAGTTTATTTTTATTTTATTTTTTTAAATTCTAGTAAAATCACATGCTGCTCACTCGACAACCGCCGACTCCAACTCTGCTTTCATGGTCGTCTTTTTCTTCTTCGAATTCTCTTCTGACCGTGTCCTTGTCTTTGACATTGGCGTCTGCCAAGATGTAGAGGGTACACAGGTGCAAAAGTCTAAATAATAATATAAAACAAAACACAAATTTCAACCCAAATATAAATTGCACTGTGTGTGTGTTAAACTCTCGGCTATGTACTTGCTAAGGTCGACATTTAACTTCTGTCAAGCTCGTCGTGTTCATCAGTTGATGTCATCTAATTTTGATCTCCTAAAGTTCTTTCGATTTGGTCCAAGCCACGATTTGCCTTCTACTGTGTTCAATTCAACCTGACATTGCTCACAATTGTCGTACACTCAAGACAAACCGTCCTCAAATGTAAACTGTTGCAAAACTCATAGCCCTTCTCAAAATTGTATCGTACTCCAACTCTAAATATATCATCATTTATTGGCCGGTCTTTTTGTTCCAATCAATTCCACGAATTGATTGGAAATTCTATTTAGCTTCTTGTGTTCATTGCCTTTGTTTTTTCGACAAAACAATTTTTGCTTTTTTTGTTTTATTTTTACCCCTTTTTCCTTTTACTACTAAACACCTGGGGAGAACTCTGTGGCGTACTACCATCCGATGTAGATGGCACCATTTCTGGGGGTAGTTTACTTAAGATTTTTCGGATTCGGTTTCGGTTATCTCGGTCTCCTGTGGTTCTATTATTTTAGTTTTGTTTTATTTCTATTATAGTATTCAAGTTATTGGTTAGTGCTCGCTTTTTAGGTGGGCTAGTTTCCGCATCATAGGATTTTCCCTAAGATTTTAGTTTTTTTTATTATTGTATGTCGTTGTATCTTCTCGGCCTTTTTATGATTCTATTTTCCCTCATTTATCTTTTTTAAGTTTTAAAGTTAAATTGTTCATACGATTTTAATTACTATTTTCATTCATGAGGAATTCTCACACAGGCCATCATCAGAGATTGCTCACTGACAATAACCCGTGGTATTCCCTAGAGTTTGGGTGACAACAAGTCTTTCCAAATTACCAATACTCTTCACATCTTTCGATAACCTTTACATACGGATTTCCGTTATTGCAACAGTCGTTTGCCATTGACTTCTCGCTGGCAATAGCCATTGGTATTCACTGGAATTTGAGTGGCAATAAGCCTCCCCAAGGTCCCAGTCTCCTTTGCACCCATCCAGTTGAAGTCCGGTTAGTGCTTTCGCTTCACGATCTTTCCACCCTCTTTGACCTTTCGATTATTTGATGTGGTGCCGGCGGATGCTTGTACTAAAACCTGAAGCGTATTCAACTAAGAATCTTGTAGTTTCAATTTTTGTTGTTGTTGTTTTTCGTTTCAAATTTTTACTACATTTTCACTTTCTATTTGTTATTCATGTAGATTAAATTCCCTATTCTAGTGTTTCCTTAAGATTTCAGCTGTTTTATTATTGTTAGCTGCATAGTTTTAATCATCGCCTTGATTCTAATTTCGCTTTATTTAAGTTCTATTAGGTCTATTACTAATGTTCATAGAATTACTGGTATTATATTGATTTCTCTCAAGTTCCAAATTCCTTTCAGTTCTCTGGCAATTTCCGCATATTTGTTTTTATCTGTCTTATTGATCTTCACCGTGTAACCGCTGGGAAGGCAAACTTGACAATTTGACAGATTCTTTCTTTCTTGTTAATTATGACGTCTGGTCTTCTAGTATGGATGAGTTTATGTTTTTGCCTCCAAACCATTTGTGTTTTGCGTTTTCCAGTACGATCTCCGGCCTGTGTTTGAACCGTTTGTCTGCATGTTCGACCTGCAGTCGTCAGTGAACATCCTTCTTCATACAGTCGAATCTGTCCTTATATTCCGTTTTGGTTAATTTACTATATTCACATTATGTGGATCATTGTTTCGTCCCTTTGTCCAAAGAGTCTACATTTACTGTTTTCTATGTGTTTTATCTATTTTAATTTGGTTAGTTCTAATCGCTGTTTCTGTGCAGCTGTCAATAGAGATTCTTTTTCACTATTCATGTGTCCTTTTCTTTGTCATGTCTAGATGTTTTCGTGATTCTCTTATTATTTTTATGAGTCATCCAGGTAGCCTTTTCTTTCCCCATTCTTTTTGTCTTCCCTTTTCTTTCTGGTTTCATCATTTCCTGTATTGTTGTTCTTGACGATGCCTTTTGATGTGGCGGTTAGTCTTTCTGTGTTCTGGTTCATGTAGTCTTGTTTGTGTTTTCTACATAATCTTTTTTGATTTTATCACTCCGCTTCTCCCTTCGCTCTTTTTCACGTAGAATCAGTCAGTATCGTTTTTTTCTAGTGTAATGCATTGTGCATTGTCATTAGTTTCCTCGCCTTCTGATTAAGATGCCTAAGTTCTACTTTGGTCCAGCTTATGAATGGTCCAGAGTACCTTATAATCTATACTGCCGAGGCGTTTATTCCTTTAATTAGATTTTTTTTTACTCTACAGTTTTATCTATAAGAGTTTCCTAGTACTCTTCAAGTACTCTTTTAAAATCTTCTATTTCATTTCCGTGAATTTGTTTATCTGCTTTCAGAACACCCAAATAAGTATCATTTTCACCAAGCTCCCTTATCTCCTCTGGGTTTGACAGATCCATATCCTTTGATATCTTTCCTAAATATGTAGTCGAATGGTATTATGACTATGACATACAGTAGTGCTTGGAAGACGCCTCTTTGTATTCTTATTTCAGTCGGGTATTGTCCTCCAGCTGTCAATTCCAGTCTCCATGTGTCCATTACTTTCCTTATTATATTAATAATCTTGACGGATATCTTGTACATTTTTAGGCATTTAATTATCAACACTTGTGGGATTCTATTCTAGGCTCTCTTGTAATCGAACAATGCCATGGCTATGTTCTTTTTCCTGCTTTTTAATTCTTTCAAGATATTTGGATCCATATATAATAAGTTGTGTGCCCTTCTTTTTCCTTTCCAGCATCCTTTGTAATCGACGCGTGTTAAGAGAGTCGTGGATCTGTTTACCGTGAGGTAAAATAACAGGTTGAGAACCTGGTGTGGTCTATCGTTCTCTCGGGGGTGGACGGGACTCTTTTAAGCCGTGGTAGGCATCCCATCTAGTAATGGCGTTACGATAAAAAATACCTTTGATAGCCTTAGCAAATCAGCAAATATTCAGCTACCGATAAAGTTTGAATTACACTACAAACTCGTATAATGAGTTCAATCTCGGCTGCGGTCGCGCTGGATGGATGGTATTCACTCAGTTGTACTTTTAATATCTTCCACATCATGGTCAGTAGTTTATCGATCTTTAATTGCTTGGTGTCGTCCACTTTTCAGCGTGTTTTGTATTAACGTAGTTTTTTCCTTTGGTCATCGATTCTGGTACTTCTGTTTGGCGAATTCATCTTATCAAACTTTGCATCAGTCTATCATGTAGTGTCGTGATTTCTTTGAACCAATATGCATGTATGTCATCGTGTCCTTGTGTTTTCCAGTTTGTTATTTTCTTTAGAGTTGTCTTGACTGTTTTCTTATCAATTTCCATTCCTCTTCCTTCATCAGTTTCCTGTAGTTTATTCTTCATGTTTTTGGTGTTTGTGTTGTAGTCTTGAGACCGTCTCCATATTATGCTCCATAATTGTTTGGTTTCTGTTGGATTCGGTTGTTCTATTCATGTTATTCTTCTGTTCACATTTTGGTAAACTTGTCTTGCATTAAAATAAAATACGCATCAATTTCAATCACATATATATATATATGAATGAACTCTCATCCTTGACGTACCTACGCACAGTTCCAACATTTCAAAATACAACCGCTAGAAACAACGCACGGCTCTTTACAAACAGACTTCTTTCTCCAACTTTACAGTATGGCAAAGAAGAAGAAAAGGAAAAACAGAAACAAACAACACTGAAGATGGAGTATACCTCTGAAATATATTTGTGATAAATTTCAAACAAGTAAAATATTTATTTTCCTAATATTATGTTGTGATTTGGTTTCAAGCGCACTTGATGCGTATTTTATTTTATTCAAATTAAAACAACGTTTCTATTGAACTCTCATTTTTGACGTTTTGTTTGTATTGTTCAGATTTATATTTGTATCGTCTCAGTCTTCCTTCTTTTGCAGCTATCTTTTATTTTTGTTCTTACTGTGTCCTTTTTAGTCCTTTCTTGTGCGTCAGATCTCCCCACCACCTTCCAGAAATTTCTAGTCCCTTTCATTTTGTTTATGGTTTTAGTTTGTCTTCTAAGTTTGGTGATCCGAGTTTCCAGTCTTATTTCCCATCCAGATTTTTTAGATCCTTTGTTTGGGTCAGTTTTTGCTTCTGTTTTTAGTTTCATATTGACCGATTTTGCTCATGCATATATTTTAATTGTTTAGATCTGTGATATTATCTGTTGAGATATAAAGGAGTTTGTTCACTTTTTCTGTTAATTCCTCGTATTAGTTTCTTAGTGAAGATAGTTTCGTTTTATCCTCATACATACGTCTTTTGACATTTTAATTTCTCTCGCTTCTTCAGAGAGTTTTGTGATTTCCCTTTCTTCAGTCTGCCCAGTTCCAGTGTAAATATTTTACAGTCTTCTACCCGTGGGTATCCACTAATAGGAGTTTCTTGATCTGTTATACCATTTATCTTTTGTTGTTTTTGTTTGTTTAGTAGTTCGAGATCTGACTATTGAACATTCGTCTGATTGGTCTGCACTTCTTTTGTTCAGTTACTGGATAGTCAGTAAATATGTCTAGTAGATTTTTCATTCTTTTCCGGAAACCTCTCTCTCCTAAGTTGCTCCTGTAGTAGCATATAATCACTAGTCTGTTTCCTTATTTCTATGTGATGTTTTCGTTTACTATTCTGTGCGCTAGTGTTATTTTTTGTTTCATCTGTGGCGGTGTCTTACTTGAAAGTAGAGAGGTTATTTACTTGTATTTTGTCTGTGTTCTCGTCCTTGAAATTAGAATTTGAAAGATACAAACCAGGACTCCATATTTGCCGATGAGAGAGAAACTGCCTATCATGACGCCTGGATCGTTCTCTTGAATCCGATGGCTTCCATCATTAGTATATATCATGTTTCATATTTTTGTGTATGTGGCTAAAATAAACCCAGATTTAATTTATATTTGATCCTGTCATAAGGATAGTGTTTATCTCATGAAAATGAGGTAGTGTATATTATCAGAAACATACATTGAGAGCCAATTACAAAAAAAGCAGACATACACAAAAATTGATTATATATTAAGTATCTACTTAATATAAGTTTTCCTTGTTGGTTTCTAAAGAAAATCTTTTAGGTGTCTTTTTTGTTGTTTTGAGGAGGATTTTGAATCTAAATTTCCAAATATACTCTTTTAACAGTAAGATCCGTTTTTGGCAAATATATCTTAGTCTCACACACAAAAAAAAGTTTAATTCCTAGCACAAACGAATTCTGTAAATATAGAAAGATGCTGAGGATACCTTCCGTTTGCGGTCTGCTTCACGGCCCGACTATGATTGCTTAATAGTTTGGGATGAGAATGGATGGAAATGGAGGCAATAAAATTATTATTATGTGCTATTTTATTGTTTTTTTACGTCTTAAAATAGTTTCCACGTGTTAAAACTAGACTAGTTATGTAATGATTTAATTTTATAGCGTTTAATATAACTTTTATTCTGTACTTTTACACATTTCATGATAACAACATAAAATATCCGTTCTGCGTGAAGATGGGTGTTTTTACGTCTTAAATATAAAGGTTTATGCATTATTTATATTTTTCTAACCTGGGTTGTGATATTTACAACGTTTCAGAAGAATAATACATATAGTACAAAATATCTGTCCTCATCTATAACATTTCGAGACATAACTGCTTACCCTAAGAATCTCTATTAATTGTATTATACAGTCCTCTAAACGCATATTATTTTTTTTACCCCCTAGGAGTAGTCACACAGCCCATCATCAAAGATTTCTCTTTGAGAACAATTTGTGGCATCATCTGGAATCTGAGTGACAGCCGACAAGGAGTTCTCGCACATGTCATCACCAGAGATTACTCACTGACAAAAACCGGTTGTGTTCCCAGGAGTTTGCTTGATAACATTCTCCACAGATTTCTAGTACTCGCCACCTCTTTCGATAAACTTTGCAAATGAATTTGCGTTATTGCATTAGCCGTTTGGCATTGACATCTCGCTTGCAACTGCCATTGGAATTTGTGCGGCAACAAGCCTCCCTGAAGGTTTCAGTTCTCTGCACCAGCACCTCGACCCTTCATAATTATTTGGAGTGGTGTCAGTCAATGCCGACACTGCAATTCTTTTCGTAACGGGGTGTAGTTAATTTACAATTTTACGGTTTAAGTTTTCTTGGTTTATGTGTTCCTCTATCTTTTGTATTACTCTGTTTGTAGTTTCTATATTGCTGGTCACCGTTTGTAGTTCAGGTTGATTAGTTTCCACATTCAAGAGTTTCCTTACGATATCAGCTGTTCTTAGTATTATCTTCCGTTGTATAGTCTCATTGTTTCCCTTGATTCAGATTTCTCCTCGTTATTTTCCAAGTTTTAGAAACTGTTGCTATTGATCCTAGAATTATTGGTATTTTATTGATTTTTCATGTCCCATATTTCTTTCAGGTCTACTGTCTGCTCTGCCTTGTGACAGCCATCGCACCGACGAAGATTAGCAGTTGTACCAAAAAGTATGGTTGTTTCTGCACAAAGCCTTCGCCACTATAAGCAAATCATCTATGTGGATTTTCGAGCGACTTAGTTGTTGTGATGGAGCTGATACGTTGAAATCAACGGTAGAGTCCATTATATATGTATATATATATATATATATATATATATATATATATATATATATATATATATGCGTGTGTGTGTGTGTGTTATGTACCAACACATCCCCGATTATCAAGGGCAATGGACCATTTGAAGATAATAATTAATGATCTTGTCAAAACGACTGAGGAACGACAACATGGGCATTGCTAAAAATTGCTGAAAATAGTCAGAATTATATAATTAAAGAGGACAGCTAAAAAAGAATTAGGCTTGAAAATGACATGTTATAGTCCGTTGAGATTCAGTCTTGTTGTGTTGTATTCCACAGACGGATAATTCTTAGAAATAAACTTTGCCCATAGAAGTTCGGTTTAATTTTAGGTACACAGAGACAGAAAAAATAATTACAGTTTTTGTGGTTAGACGGAATTCTGTTGTAAATTCTTACAAAGAGAACCATAAATTGGAATCCAGCCGAGAAGCTATCATAAAAATAATGATATATATACACACATATATATATATACATATATATATATATATATATATATATATATATATATATATATATATATGTATATGTGTGTATGTTATATATATATATATATACATATATATATAAAACACGTACTCATATATATATATATATATATATATATATATATATATATATATATAATTACACGATAATTCTTTTTAAGAAATTGTGGAGAAAGAATCTATGAAAGATAGAAAGAGAAAATAATTAAACACAAGAAAAAATTACAAAAATACAAAACTAAACAAGAGGGTTTTCCTGTTTTTTTTTTTCGCATCAACGTGAAAAAAGTAAAGTTATACACACACATACACACACATGTACATACACACACACACACACACACACACACACACATATATATATATATTATTTTATCTAACAACTATGCATTACATTATCTTTGTGTAGAGAGACGCCTATAATGAGTGACTAATTAGGCAAACACTCAACAAACGATGTAATATATTACTTTTAAATAACTTTTCATCTCACAGTGTCGTACTTTATTGTTTTTAACTAACTTATGATACATGATATATATATATATATATATATATATATATATATACATGTTCACATATGTGTATCTATTCTTAGTTGCGTTTTTTACGTCCCTTTCCATCTACGATATGCAATTTTTTTGTCTTTTGTTCAATGTTTACTGTTTTTTCTAATTTTTATATCAAGTAATGTCGCATTCAAGGCCGTCGTCTCAAGTGTGGTCTAAGCTTACGTCTGTGCGAAGTTAATAGTTGTTTATTTACTTAACATATGTGATTATTTCGGCATGCTGTGCTGCATGGCGACAAATCACGGATAAATTTTCATGCGACTTTATTAATGCCACCACCATTTCAGCTGATGTCAGCATTGTTGTTCTCTACCGGACATTATTCTCACTTGGAAGGCAACATAACTTAAATAACATCTGTTCACACCAAAGACTTCTCTCCAAATTCAATATGTGCTTAACTTTCGGTCATCACCGATTTGTCTTGATATTAATGAATCACCTTTTTCTAAGACCAAAAGCGAGTTGAGGATAAGGATGAAATGATAATGTCAGTTATATGGTGAACAATACTATGAACTATCTTAAGTGGACGGCTCGACAATTATTGTTTATCATTGGAAGTGAAGAGGACCACGATGTAGTCGATAGAAAAGCAGTCACGTGGTATTGTGTTTTACATAATAGTTATTCTTCAAAATTAATTTAGTTTTAAGTGTGCAGAAATAATGAAGAGTTCTTAGCAGTGTTGTTTACTAGAGAGTTCCCGTTGTTTTGTTTTTTTGTTTTTGTTTTTTGTTTTTTTTTTTGTTTTTTACATATGGGCCAGAGATTCGAGTTCAGTCGATATGATACAAAGCAATTAAGGATATAGCATAGAAAGAATAAGGACAACTCTTCTAGAGAAAGGGACAGCAGTGAAGATAAGAAACTATCCTTCACTTTACATGTAAATTGCAACAAAATAATATTATGAAACAATCCGCGGCTTTTAGAACCGGATAGTCTGCAGACGGATTTGAAGGGGGGATAAAAAGAACAAGATTTATTTTGGCAAAAAAATGAATAAATCGAAGCCATCCCCGTTTCAATGACACAAGTAGGTCGAAGAACACAGCAAACTTAAGGGTGATAGTATTCGAGAAAGGGGTGGCTAGGAATCGTCGAATGACGTAAACAAATATTATTTAACAAGTTTATTGTTGATGCCAAAGGAGAACAGAGAGTGACTGCGAAACTCCTTCGTAAAGAAGATGGTGTCGGTGTGTGAAACCGTTCACCTCCGAAACACGATTTTCAATTTGTAAATAATTATAATTAAGAAATAAATAACATCCGTAGACAATGAAGAACAAACTCTTTTGATTATCTGTATATGGCATAATAACGTTGACACGCAGGTTCTCGTAAGAGCACTGAAGTTAAGCAACATAGAGATTGGCCAGTACCACATGTATGACCGTTTGGAAATACCAGGCGCTGTATGCAGGAGTCAGTGATGATCTTAGAGTGATCAAATCGTCTTCGTCGTTCCGATGGATGAATATTCACCGAGAGAAGCAACTTTGATCCGATGAGAAACGCGAATATGTATTGCATTACTTACTTTGTATCTGATATTTAAGATAAACAAAACTAACAGTTAAGCATAACTAACAATTATTACTGCAAGCATTCAGAATATGTCATGATATAGCCAAATCGATATCAAATTCCAGTTGCAGAAACTCAGTATATTTTGTTATTGGATGCATTATTTTAAACCAATGTTTTTTTTTTAATAGAGACGTTATCTGGATAACTATTCTTAAACTCTGTTGTTACTTTTTCTCTAACATTAAAAGAGTTGTAAGTTAAGTTGTTTTTCAAGTAAAAAGATTGTGTTTAATGTATTTTTTTACTGTTTAAATATTTTTTAAAATAAATACTCTTTTCTTACTGTAAAATTACTTGCTAAGAAAATATACTGTCAATAAATAAAACCCATGTAGCTGTGAAGTCGAAACCGACGTCATAAATATATTCATGATAGTTTACACGATTTAAGGACAATTTATTTCGAAATCGGTAAAAATCTTAATTTTTGGTACACCAGATAGTTCGCAATTCCTTTTTATCATAGAAAATCGGACGATCTCATGGGATCATACAACTTGTATAAATAGACGCTAAATCAAAACGTAGATTCCATGAACAAAGCTTCTTTCTTAGAACAGCACGGCTGTGGAACTCTCTGCCGCGTGCCTGCTCCCCCCCCCCCCCGAATTCAACCTGGATGTCTTCAAGTCCAACACAAACAAATTCCTGATGAACCGCCCCCTTAAGTAATGACACCTTATCAAATCCCCAATACTATTATTACGATACTATCCCTTTGATTACTGTACGCACAGCAACCCTTATCCCCGAGTGGCTCCTGGGCCTTGATAAGTGGTGACCCCCATGTAAAAAAAAACAGCGATAAAAAAGAGGATTCTAAAATCTAATCATTGATGTCTGCAGAGTGTTGTTCTTAAAGAACATTGAATTAATCGGAATTTCAGTTTGCTTTACTATTCTCGCACGAAATTAAAGAGACCGATTGCGATGCGTGAATGCACAGGAAGTCCAAATTCAATCTCGCTGATCCTTTCCCTCTCCTCCGATCTAAAGGTTGTTGTGCTATGGAGAAACCTTGTTTGTTACATCTAAAAGCAAGATACTCTCCTTTCACCGCCAACGCCCGGGTCCTTTTTTCCGCAGCAATAATGATGTTTTTTTATAGGTGACATACAACATCGGAAAATATCAAAGCTGGGCAAAACCAGATGTGACTCAGATTGCTTCAACCCTACATTCCGATCGAAGAATTGAGATCAGGAAAGAAATGTTTACTTGTGGATTGAAATTGTTAAAAATATTTCAAATCGGAAGTCAGATAAGAGAACAATTAAATTCCGATCAAGGAATGTAGGGCGATGTAAATATAACAAAAATCAAAGAACAAGTCAAAATAAAGACAAAGAGACGGCGAGAAGAGAGCGAAACCAGCGACACACGTCTGCCATCGTACGATTGGATGTCACAAACCACTCCATACTGATCTGAACTCGCTTACTTGTCTGATTATCATTTGGTAAAATAAATAACACTTTGTTGATTTAACAAGTTGATGATTACAAAAACCACGAACCACTATATCTCCTAATCCCGAACTTCATATGGCTATTTGTAGTTATATTAATTTTTTTATATTTTATAGGTATCCATATTCAAATTACAAACAAAAAACGTATTTTCATATTTATTCGGCTTGATGTGGTGAATGTACATCTTTTCGTTGTTATGTTTTGTAAATAAGTGATTTTGGATGATATTTGGAATATGTTTAGAATAATTCTCTTCTCCTAATATAATATAATAGCGATTTTCCTCTCTACAAAAAAGACAGTGTATCTTCGAAAACGCAGACGATACATACAAATCCAATATGCTCACACAAACTCCCTATATCTGGTACAAGTTTTCTGGATATTACACTTCCCTTTTAGCAAGTATGGTATCTTCTTTTCCTCTTCTAATATAATAAAATAATAACAACTTTTTCCGTCTATAAAAAATATATATAGCTTCGAACACGCAGAAGATACATAAAAATTCAATATGCTCACACAAGCTCCCAATATCTGGTGCAAGTTTTCCGGATATTATGCTTCCCTTTTAACAACTATCGCATATTTTCTATATAAATTCCAGCAACATTCACTCTCTCAAACAACACATATATAGAGGCGGTAGCACAATACTTACCCCTCAAGACTTTCTCCTCACACATCCCCAGTATACACCGGTGTCGTTATTTCACAGTAATATCACAAACGACTGGGATTATTTCATTTTATTTGTTACTGTTTTTCTCTTTTCACCGCCCTCTTTTTTACTTAAATAATGATCAGCCTTTTCCAATCGTTACTTGACTTTTCAAGCGATTTCATTGGTTGTTTTCTTTCATTCTGTTAATTAATTATTCTCTCGATGTTCCACTATTTCCGAACGATTAGATAGCAACTGAATATATTGCATTCCGCTAACTGAGAATCGTTCCACAATTCTTTTGTTAAATTGCTGAATGATTCGACCACAAAGTTTCATACTAACGATCGCTCGTCAACAACAACAGCATACGCGTTCTTCCCATGATAGTGCAGTCACACTTTTTTCTACCTTTACATTCGTTCGCTGCCAGGGATTGACTGTTTCAAAAGTATATATATATATATATATAAGCAGAAAGGTCCAACGTTGCCCGGGATTGTATCTTTATTGTTATCATAATTGCCTTTTTCAATCAAATCGATTGATTACCCGCTCGTTAGGGACCCATCACATCAACTCCTGGAAGGCCCCAGGGAAGTCTTCTTGCTTGGCGTGCCAATGACTCTCACAGTCTCTTTCATCTCCTCAATTGTTTCATAACGACAGCCTTTAAGGTTTTTCTTGGGCTTAATGAATAACCAAAAGTCACAGGGAGCAAGATTTGGATAGACGGAGGATGAGGAACTGTCTTGCTGCCCGTCTTTATCAAATAGACTGTGACCAGCATAAATTTGTTGGCTGGTGCATTCGCACAAATCCTCCGCATTTTTAGTTCCTCACGAATAATTGTGTGTACAGTTCCCACACTAGCATCAAACTGTGCACTTATTGTCACGACGGTCCTTATCCATGAAATTCTTTATTTGTCCGATCAACTCTGGTGTCCTTACTTCTCCCACACCTCTCATTATTCCTCACTCACTGACTTCATTGAATCTCTTATGCTACTCACAAACCTATGCTCGATTCATGCAAGATGGTCCAAAAGCAAACTGACACATTTCATACGTTTTATGCCATTTTTCATAGATTAAAACAGAATTTTATCACATATTGTTCTTCTATAGTGTCCCTATGTCCAGATTGCATTTTTGAAATTCACTGGCCTTGACAATTAGGCTTTAGTAGGGTGTATTCCAATTTCTTCGGTCCTGGATATGATCTTAAACTATATCCGATGGTGAGGGCCCCAGCTTGCAGGGTTTACGGAGTGTGGAGCCACCCTTTAATTGGCATTGCTCCCAGGTCCACTCTGACCCGGAGTGGTAGCACCTGTTAGGGTCCCAACTATGGCTTAAATAGAATACAACTTAAAAAACAAATATACTATATTAAAAAAATCGTTCTTCAAAATCACCAGATTCGGCATTGAATAACCTGAAAAGGGTTGATATGCCGTAAAGCAAAACAACCAACCAACCAATTTCTGCTGTAGCTGTTTATTTGAACATGAGAGCATAAAAATTGGTCAGTCATCTAATGAGATGTATAGCAATAACACACTGAATTTTCAAAATTTTACAAGAATTTTAAATGCTTGTACAAAAAAAAAACTTATTGAAGGCTGCTCAGATATAAATCGTAAACTTTGTGAACCAAGAAAAAAACAACTTAATGGTTATGGGATTTTTTTTTTTTTTAATTGAGTGGGAATAATATGTTTTTAGTATATGATATTTGAGTTATGCTGATCGTTCAGCTGCATCATAATGCGTTTTGCTTTAAGTGTTTATTTCATTTATGTTTTTATTTCAAGGACGACTGCGTGCACTTGTTTGTTTTCACATGTTTTTTGGAAAAACAGTAACATATTTCCCCAGACATCCTTAAATACCAAGCAAATAACTCTTTCACATCCATTAAATTTTATCTGACGTATGAATTAAAGCTAGTTTATTTTCCAAATCTTAGTAGTTAACCGTTTGACCGCATTTTTTAAAGTACACTTGGGTCTATGAATAGAAATGAAGTGACTAGAATAAAAGAAAACTCCTCTAAAACTTAAAGAAAATTTTCCTTGCTTTCATTATAAAATACGTATTTCCTATTTCAACAAGCCATAAGAGTAAGAAATATGTCCTATACATGTGTTTTTTGAAAGGCGACAGGAAAGTACAATTTGGGGGTAAAGAGTTAATAAGTAATGATTTGAGAACAAAAATACATTCCGATTGTTAAATCGAAATGCATTTTTGTTCTTAATAATATGGACAGTCATCTTATGAGATGTATTCTTTCATGGATTCTTTCAAAGAATTATTTATCCGTCTCAGGACAAATTTTATAAACGTACACAGTATTAAATAGATATTGGCAGCCGAAACCAGTACAAATATAAAAGCTTAATATCACATGAAATATAAGTAGTCAAAATATCTCAGTTAGGTTAGCAGGGGTTTAAATCACGAGTCACGGCATCTTATCTTTCTCTTTATTGTTGGAAATCTATTATTTACGATTTATTTACGTTAAAAAAAATCCAATTGTGTCAGAGGGAAGGTTAAAATATTTCAGTTCTAATCACCGGTCTCAACATCCGTTTATTTTCATTCTTGGAAATGTAATATGTACTACTAGCGGGGGTACCCGGCGTTGCCCGAGTGTTTGTTTCCGGGACGAGGGGGGTTAAAAATGTTATGATAGGTAAGTAGGAAGGATCAAACCCGGAGTCATGAGTAAAAGTAGGAAAATAAAGTGTGAAAAAAAAACAACATCTGCAACGTTAACAGTTCGGCCACCAAGAAAAGTCCATTCCAGTTGTTTAGGAAAAAAAAAAAAACGACTACGGTAGGTCGGCGCGAACGTGAAAATATAATGTGAATTGGCCAGCACGCTAACCACTACGCCACAGAGCACTGCAGCTTAGTTTAGTGATTTTAAATAACTTCATATGAAAGAACTACGAAGCCAAACCGGTGTTCTCTTCTCAACTGTTCCTTGTGAACGATCCCCAAACGGTGTTAAGTGGTGGCAGGGGGAGGAGGAATTTATTAGAGAGAAAATATTTTACCACTTCTATTGATCTTAACCGATTTTGGCCGTGACTTCTCAGCAGAAAAAGTATAGAAATCTAAGATTATCGAGGAATTTGAGAAATAATAAGCCTATAGCACACCTCAGATATTGTTCTGCCGTTTGTGCATATTATATTTGCATGAAATATCTTGATTTTTAATCCTATTAATGTCAAAATCAGACGGGAAAAATGAGTTCATTTTATTTATATAGAGAAGAGAAGAGATAAATACATTATTAATTTACATAAAGTAGTAAAACCGATACATTTACATATGTTCATAAATAAGTCAGCTATTTTAATATACTGTTATTAGTGGAAATAGTAACATTGGATTTGTGTTGACAGTTTAAAAATTTAAAGCAGTTTAGAAACGTTGAAACTGCTGAAATAAAATTTTACATAGCTTAAAGCAAAAATAACAAATAAAAGCTTTTTTACATACAGTAATTTTTGTAACTGCAAATGAAAAACATTGATAACAAATAATTATAATTTTACAATTTGGCTCAAATTATAGTTTAATATCCAAACAATGCTGTAATATTTTAATACAACATTTAAAATTTTATTACAAAAGCAATAACAAGCCATAATGTAAAATAAATCCAATACGAAAATAAAAACGACACCGGTTTGTAAGATAGCGGAGCTTGTAGAAGTAAAGATGCGTATTATTTTGCAATATAATAAAGATATATGTTTACAGTATTTACGGACACACTATGTAAATTAAATGCCAATCTAAATCCATCAAGATGCAGTAATTATCTGTATAAAAGTTAACTACGTCCGAAAATGGAGTACTGTTAGCACATCATTTCAAAACCGGCTTCGAAACCTAGCAGATGATGCTCTTTTGTCTTCCCTGCAACTTCTTTCCTAAAGAAGAGACGTTGCGAGCCTGTCTCTGTTCTGTCGTTATTTTCATGGACAATGCTCGACTGAGCTCCAATCTATGGTCCTCCTTGCAACACTTTCGCATATAACACTTGACTACCACTATATACGATTTCCCCTACTTTCTATCTATATCTACAGATTCCATGAACAGATTCCCTGAACAGAGCTTCTTTCCTAGAACTATCGGCGTATGGGACATTTCCATTTGCGTGCTTTTCGATTGATTGCAATAGCCTTCAACTACAATGTAAACACGTTCTTGTTGAGCTGTTCTCTTAAATAATCAAATTTTACTTCATTTACACCATTAACGACTGCTACACTACCACCTAACATTCGTTAACCTTTATCCTCAAGTGACCTTCGGGCCTTGACACCCTTGTAAAAGAAAAATTAGATGCTGGTTTAATCAACATACGTTGAGAAAATCAATAGTAATTCATAGATTGTTTGCAATAGGTGACTTATATATTAAATAAAAAGTATGGTAATTAAGAACTATTAAAATAGATTTTTCAAATGTTACGCAATCCCAGAACTAAGAAACATTTCAGAAATTTATGCCTTCACAATATACAGAAAAAAGGCTTTACTAGTCAAATGTTGATTCACTAAGCTTTAGTATAATAATAATAGAAGGCAGAATTGGCTGTACTGTTTTAACACGTTATTGAATGCCGAATACCGTTATTTTTGGCAAAAATATTTATGTTTCAAATTGTTTATATCTTCAAATATTTATTCATTGTGTTTGGTTTGGTTGTTTTGTTTTACGGCATATCAACCATTTTGGAGTTCGATTATTTTTGGTAAACGTTTTTTTTTTTTAATGCTTCAGTTCTTATCGCGCCGTTATCCACCCATTGAAGGACTCTTTCAAATCTCATATTAATCAAGAGCCAAGTATTCTCGTTGATATTGGATTTTCTTCCAATATGTAACTAACAAGTAAGTCTAGCTTACGTCACCACTTTTCTCTGTATCTCGTTATTTTTTTTCGATATATCTTTAAACTTATACCGCATTCTGCGTTGCCTTTTCGAGATTCCAACCTAGGTACACACCAGTTCTTGATATGTTCAAATATTTATTCATGCTGTTGCGTTTGTTCCCTTTTTTTTTTTTTTTTTTTGTATGTAGAATCTGTTGCTTTTTTCACGTTTAATCGTTACTTTTCGGAGGATGTTAATAAACAGTATACAATATTAAATCGAATCACTGGAATTTATTAATACAAATCTTGTCTGCAAAATTCACACTAGCTTATTAATTCGCTACTCGAAAACATGGCCACCCATAATGCAACATGATACTTGACGTAATATCAAATGTACACTTCACACTCACGAATGTATTTTCCCAAAGCGTCAAAATGGTTTTAAATAATTATGTCGATAAATCCTCATCAACGTTGACACAAGTCTGTTATGATAATATATGTAAAGGAACATTTAAAAACAAAACTACTTAGAAAATAATAATTTCGTAAGTGAGTGTTGAAGTATTTGTGTCGTGATTTTCAGCTTATTTTAGGCGAATTTAAAATAAATTTGTTAAAAATCTTTCTTTGTTTCTCTTTATTGTCCTATTGTAATATCAAACAACCTAGAGTTATATTCATTTTTCTTCAATTGTAAGATGAAATGGTTTATAATTGATAATAATAAGAAGTACAAAATTGAAATATGGTTAATTTGGTCATATTGGATTAGCAAAATCTGTTAACACGAGGACCATAGAAGGAAAGTTTTATTTGCTTACGACTAACTACTGGTTCGTCATATTTTTCTTGTCAAACAAAATATTATTGTTTCTTATATACTTTAACACACACACACACACACACACACACATATATATATATATATATATATATATATATATATATATATATATATATATATATATATATATATATATATATATATAACCCTTTATAAAATTTTAAATTTATACAACAGAAACAGATTTTTTTATTAATTTTGAAAGAAATAGTGTTCACATATATTTTTCACTATATGCATATATAGTGAAATTAGAAAGGGTTATATCGTTTCAAATTATAAAGGGTTCTTTCATATTATTTATAATATAAACAAAATTCTTTATATATTGTTTAAAATAAATAATCATTGTTTCTTATTGAAACAAAGCGTTCTGTTTATATTGCTTTTTTTCTGCCTATTTAAAACTGTCACTTTCTGAAATGTTTACATGATAGTTCCTTATAAGTGATAGAGGGTTTGATGATAATTTGCCACCTAACACACTCCAGTCTTGCCAACAGAAATGCCATATCTTGAATAATACCATGCCCGCCAGATTAAAGCGCACGGGCCGAATGACGCTGCAACCACCAAATTCTATTGTTCGTTTATAGTATTTGTGCGTGGGAATCCTGACAGCGATTTTCAAAGTTACATTTCGGGAAAAATTTTTGCCAACCTAACCCCTACTCACAAAATGGGGCGTCACTTCCGAAAATCGTTCTAAACGTAGGCAAGTTGAGGGTGCCTATTCTGAAAGCCGTTCTTCACATGAGGAGGTTGGAGATTAGGCAACAACAACAGCCGTACTTTATTTTTTTTTACGCTGGGGGGGGGCATGCTACCACCGGACAGCGCTGGTTAACGGACCCTGATAGTTTATATAATAAATTACATGTGGGGCATGGGAGGTTGATGATACTATCGACTGTGTTCCAGAGCCAAGATCCCGGAGTATACGAGGAAATAATTCACAAAATATCAAGTTATCAAAAGTATGATCAGTAAACTGGAATTTGTTCTAATGAACTCGTTGCCCTTGTGCCCCCGTCGACGTACATATCCCCAACAAACCGGCTTAGCAACAAAATCTCACCCCCTCACGTTTGAGGTCCTTAAATGCCAGAAAGCTTTCTACTGTAGTAGTTTCTACCCTCGGACAGCAAGATTTTGGAATTCCTTTTCTGCTACCTGCTTCCCTGACTTTACGAATATGCAGAATTTTAAATGTAACGTAAACCAACATCTTGTTAATCTTTCCTAGGCATGGTCCAAAATAGTAGCCCCTTACGTCGAATTGGCGATATACCTTGTAAGGGGTGAACGTTAGTAAAAAAAAAAAACGATGAAGAAACGCCGAAATATGTTTAATTTTCGAGATAGTGTCTCGCATTTGGTGATCAATTTCTAATTGACAACTGACAGTTTCTGTTGATTGGGAAAATTTGTGACTGAGAAAAAAATCGGATATAGAATCACAGAGCTAAATTAGTATGTTTAGTAGTCAGAGGTCGAGTCAGCTTAGAGGTTCGGTGATGTCTCCGAGAGAGATCCAAGGAGAGAAAACTCGGGAGAAATTGAGATAAAAAAGCAATTACTTTCGCTATGTTCTAGCTGATATACTACAACTTAACTAAGATGTGGACACAAGTATTACTAATGTTTTGTATACATATGAACCAGTGTTTATACCCTAAGCGTTCACCAAGACGACATGTTCAGATAAAAAGATAAAGACAGACAGAAAACAACGGTGTACAAATTTTAGGAATTGACGATCGTCGGAGTGCGGTAGAGTCGGCCGACCAAGTTTCGCCCTCTCTTTTCAAGGGTTAAATCGAGTCTTTTCTTTTTTTAATTGCTACACAAGAAAAGAATCCAATTTCAAGTTGATCTTTTTTTATTTAACATAAAAATGATGCAATTGTATTAGTTTTCGTCTCTAATGTTCGTAATACCAGAAAAGACAGCAAATAGACAAAAGCTTAAATAAGTAAACATTTTTATTCATATCACTTTACAATGGGGTGTTTATAGATTCGTAGGTAATATGAATCGTTCTTTTAAAAACGGTGGAATTTTAGTTTCTGCATAGAATCGTCTTCCCCAGATGCAAAATAGCACTTTCACAGCCATCCCTGGCAACTGAACAGTCAGGGTCATCGACTAGACGAACAAAGAAACCGATTCTGTAATATACAAACAATGCACAAATAGGAAGGGAAAAGGACATTCTTATTCTCTCCTAGACATTAGTACATTCTACAAGAGTTTATTTCTGAAAATCAGAATTTTTTATTACTAACATTGTTAAGGATGACCAGAATAATAACTATTATTTTTCCTCTCTCCTAAACAGTGGCACAGTTTAGTAATAATGAATTAGCGATGCCAACAGTTGACATAGGTGTAAACTATCACAAACACACACACACACAGATATATATATATATATATATATATATATATATATATATAAATTAAGGTATTTAAATTTTATGATAGAAATTTTTATTATTTGAGAACAAAGAACACAATTTAATAAATTTATTTCCTTAACCCGAGTTTCGATGCTTATTCAACTTCTCAAAGGAAAAATATTCGCAAATATTTTTTATTGGTTTGCACCTTATTTGCTAAAAGCAACAAACATAGAAAATTAAAGGGGGTATCATTTGTCTTTCGAGACTGAGCAGAGGCATCGAATTTAACCTAAAATGCTTCCACATTTCTCGACCATTCTAACTTTTTTGTTTTTTTAACTAATTTTGTTTTATCACTCACTCTATGACAAAGTAATAAAACAACACGTAATTATCTTAAAAACTTGAAAAATACACATACACACCCAAGACGTACAGAATTTATCTTCTGTATGTAACAAAAAATATAGAGATAACTGGACGAATTTTCCGGGGAAACTCCTGTTGCTCCCCTAGGGGTGCGTTTCGGGTTAAAATGGCTAAAATTTACACTTTTGTGCTTATTTAAAAAAATTGATGCCTTGGATTTTTATAAAACTTTCTGAAAAATTGCTCCTACTTGATTTCTATATAATTTTGTTTGTCCATACTTCGCGATAACTTGGGTATGCTCGAGGGGCTCTTTTAAGGCTAATAAAAACACTCTATTTTCGGACTATTTTACCATATTTGTTCAAAAATTTTCTGTGTATGTCTATTTAGCAGTTTTGCATGGTGCTGAACTCGAATTTAAATATGTTAAGGCCCCAATTTGAGTTTGGGGGATAAATGATGGACTTAATAATTTCTTTTTTTGCATGGTGTAGAACTCAAATTTACATATGTTAAGGCCTAAAACTGCACCGTTTGTTCATTTTCACCAGAATTTGACGTCCCTTGGGGACTTTTGGGGCTAAATGGGGGAGTGAGGGCAAATGCTGAACTTAGTCATTTTTTTATGCCTTGTTCACTATGCACTCACTGGGGATCATGTATGCTTCTCTTGTTTATTGATTTTTTTACATAGGCGTCACCACTTATCAAGGCCGAGAGGCCACTCAAGGATAAGGGTTAAAGGGTGTACAATAATCAAAAGGACAATATAGTAATCGATATTAACGGAAGTTCGATTAATTTGATTTATTAAGGATTAAGCGTACATTTTCACTTATTTAAGTAATTCCGGGATAGGTATAACAACTAGAAGTATTTATATACTAATTATCCTTCTAAATGTTAAACTTTTTGGACACATAATGCCTATAATAAAAACAATTTAGAATTTGTCATTCATTCATTAGTTTTTTAAAGTTTCACTTAGATAATCTTGTATATTTTTAACCTTTGAAAAAGAAAACTCAACTTCAATTTGATTTTCTTATAATTTGAAGGGTTTTTTTTGTTTTTTTTTTTGTTTTTTTTACATTTTCACCCAAAACAAGGCACATCGCCACTTTGGTGTCGGGGGCTACTATCAGGCGCACAACTACTGGGGTACTATGTAGGCAGTTAGGCAGCAAGATGTCGGTTCACGCTACACTTGAATTTCTGCATGTCAGTACAGTTGGGGAAGCAAGGACCCGGAAGGGAATTCTAAAGTTTAGCGGTTCTGGGGAAGAAACTACTGGTGTAAAAAGCTCTTTTACATCTAGAGATCTCTACTGTGTAGGCATGGGATTTAGCTTCCTGTCGGGTTTGTCGAGGGTGTTTACGTCGTTGGGGCACAAGTGCTTGCAGTTCGTAAGAACATTCACCGTTAAAGTACTTATAGAACAGGCAGAGTGACGCAACATTTCGTCGATGGGACAGAGGCTGGAGCTTAGATGACAGTTCAGGACGTATCAGGTTGGCGACTCTCTTTTGAACCTTGTCTAGGAGCGAGAAACTACTAGCAGATGCACCAGCCCAAATATGACAGCAATACTCCATACATGGGCGAATGGTGGCTTTGTAGAGGTACAGGATACTTTCAGGTGTCAGTAGTTTTCTAACACGGTAGAGAGAGCCGACCTTCTTCGCAGCGATCCTGGCAATGCTTTCAATGTAATTGTTCCAACTCATGTTTCCTGTGAAAGGAGTTTAAAAAATGTACTTTCGGATAAAGATTCATTGGCTATTGCTATTGGTGGTAGAGGTTTCTTGTAATTATTGGAGGAAACAAGTTTAGTCTTGGCAGCATTGAATTTGACGATCCATTTTTTCCCCCATTCCACTACAGATTGGAGGTCATCTTCTAGTGCTTCTGCCATATCTTAAGCTATGTGTTCATTTGTTTTCCTGTCGTGCCTGTTATAGAGTGTGGTGTCATCAGCATATATACCCATCTCACAGGCAATTTTGTCGGAGAGGTCATTTATGAATATTAGGAATAATAGAGGTCCAAGGATAAACCCTTGGGGCACTCCCGCATTTATATCATATTGTTTAGATGTACGACTGTCGAGGACAACCTGGATTTTTCTCTTATCTAAGAAGCATTTAATTATGTTAAGTATTCTTCCAGTCATACTGTATGATCTGATTTTCCTGAGGAGACCCTCATGCCATACCTTGTCAAAAGCCTTATATATATCTAGAGCTACCACTCTCCCCTCCCCTGCTTTTTCCAGTGAATGGTATATACGTTCAGAGATTACAGTTAGGATATCTGCTGTGGAATGGGCTTGCCTAAATCCATATTGTTTGTCAGTCAGAAGTTTAGCATCTGTAAGGTGATGGACTAGAGCTTGGTTTATTATGGATTCAAATATTTTGGCGCAAGGTGGGAGGAGGCTAATGGTTCGATAATTTACTGGGTCAGTTCTTTCGCCAGAATTCTTGAAAACTAATAACACAGAAGCAGTTTTCCAGCAGTCCGTAAAGCAAAATTCATTAGAGCATTTGTTGTAGAGTTTGGAGAGAACTGGAGCTACTTCGGCTGAGCACTTTTTTATTAGCACAGCCGGGATGAGATCGGGTCCGCATGCTTTTGAAGTGTCAAGGTTTTTATGATAGCATGCACCTAGGCAGGTGTGATTTTCAGATCTTCTAGCGTAGCGTCCGTCCGCAAATGAAAGTCCGGGAGGGGGTTGTTAGTATGGTCCAGTGTGAGGCAAGCCGACTGGCAAGCATGTTAGCCTTGTCGGTTGCTGAGGAGACAACCTCGTGATTGTTGGTTAGTGGGAGAATTGTTGATTGCCAATTATTTACTACTGTTGTAGATTTCCAGAAGTCACGCGTTTCTAATTTTTGTGCTTCTATGTGTGTGTTTTTTTTTTTTTTTTTTTTTTTTTTTTTTTGGTGGTTTCAGTAAATTCTCTCTTAGCTGTCGTTATTTCTTTCTTACAGTTACTTCTGGCTTCTACGTACTTCTGTCTGTTTGAACTGGACTTATGTCGGTTAAATCTGCGATACGCATGCTGCCTTTGAGCAATGGCAGTTGCGCAAGTAGAAGTAAACCATTGGGGAGAGTGAGGCTTGCTATAAAATTTCCACATGGGAACATGTGCCTCATTCTGTGGTCTCATTTGCGCACTGTTCCGCAGGGAGAGAAAAATGTCCCCATGGGGCATCTCTGATGATCCCTGATGGCTTCCCAATCAGCCTTTTTATAATATCTCGTTGTTTTGAGCAATGGCTCTTCAGTTTGGCTCAAGAGTTTACAGCGATTTCGACCATTACTACTGCATGATCAGCGTTCCCAAGTGGGCTGTTCGCATTCGTTATACAATCATCGGGAACTGTGGTCATGAACAGATCTAGAAGTGAAGGGGGTTGTTCTTGCTGGTCAGGGAAACGGGTTGGAAACGTTACTATTTGTGATAGGGAGTGAGATATAGAGAAGCTATGTGTTGTGCTGCCCACTGCGTCTGTGTGAGTAGAAAATCCAAGGCAGTTTTTGTGGTGGACATTGAAGTCACCAAATACATGCACTTGTGCGCTAGTGTCGAGGGAGAGTGCTGTGTCTATGCTGTCAGAGACGTTGTTTATTAGTGTACAGTCCTGGGTCCAGGGAGAGCAGTAGAGAAAATAAAAGTAGCTAATATTATGTTACATGTTTATCTAAAACACATAAAGGCTTGATCGTCCGATTCTAAGTTTGTTTCTCTAGTCAAGAGGAGGGTATTACGAATGTAGACTCCAAGTCCGTGCATATGTCTGTCAGAGTCCTTACGGCAGAGTGGGAGATATCCAGGCATGTTAAAGTAGTTAAAGTTAGTTAGAGGGGACGGAGGAGTGTAGGTTATTCTCACTTAGTGCTAGGATATCCGGGATATTTGTTAGGATAAATGCTTCAACATCAGATGAATTAGTTCTAAGCCTACGGATGTTCATGAATACAAGCCTCAAGGGAGGAGGCAAGTTGAAGTTAATCTTTTTTTAATTTGACAGTAAAATGGTTCATTTGTATTAGATTCCATCGCTGATGTTCGAATCTTTGGACAAAAAAAAACAATGAACAAGAAATATGCTTATTTAAACATTTTTATTAATATCACTTCACAATGTGACATTAGACAGATTAATTTTGAAGTAACTTGAATGGTGTATTCTTAAAAAGCAACGCAGAAGACCTTATAATTTCTTGCAGAGAGCCGTCTTTTCCTTATTTAAAATAGCAATTTCGCAGCCATCCGCGACAACCTCGCAGCCCTTGACAGAAAATACACCAGCGCTCGCGCCGATTCTGTAATATAGAAAGATGAAATAAATCAATAAAAACAGAAGGGAAAAGGATATTCTTCCTCTTTTATGGATATTAGTTTTTAGTCAAACAATTGCTAAATCATCAACAGCAATGACGTATGTAGATAACAAATATTGCATTAATTTAAATAATGAAGGCCATGTATTTAAACGTTTATTATACTTAGAGTATAACACAATTTTCTATCATGCTATTTCACTTCCGATTTTTATCATTTTTTCTTTCGTGCGGTTTCTTGAAAAGAATATATCATAATTTTATTGTATTATATTGTATTATATATAGATATATACTGTTTCGATATCATAGCTCATCAATGCGGTTAGACCAGCACCTTTCCCTGGCCATATATATATATATATATATATATATATATATATATATATATATATATATACTGTTTGGTTATATCATAGCTCATCAGTGCGGTTAGACCAGCACCTTTCCCTTACCATATATATATATATATATATATATATATATATATATATATATATATATATATATATATATATTGGGACGATTCATCGGAATCGAAATTAGGAAACGAAAATATCGGAACTTTTGGAAGTATCGGAAACGTATCGGAATCATACAAATTTTTGTGAGTTTTTCGATATCCAAAACAATTATTTTTATTGTTTTTTTGTTTATTTTTTTGTTTTTCTTTAAAAATTTAACTTTCCACGACTTGTATTAATAATAAATAACTATTTATCAAGTTTAAACTTCAGATAACTATAGATCACAGCCATAAGTGTGTTTTTTGCATTTACGAAAAGATATGGACATATTACATCGATTTTGCGGTAGACACATCTGTACATGTCTGACTAGTTAGTAACAATCGTCTGTTGCTATCTATCTATATATGAGGAGTTTCGATAGAGTTTGGCACAACGGTTTTCTTCTACGCTTGTTAGTTTTGGAATATCTAAATATTTCCTCTCAACAATCAATTTTTTTCTCTCTAAGAGAGCTATAAAAGTAGTTTTGGAGGACAGATGTCCGAAGCACATAGTATGCCTCAGTGATCTTGGCCTAATTTACTTCCTGATCTTTATAAATACTATGTCTGCTTGAGAAGTCGATTCTGTATGCTAATACCGAAAAAAAAAAAAAAACACTATATTTAGAAATTTAAAAAGAATCGCAATTGTAATCGGAATCGAGAATTTAGAATAAAATTGGCAATTGTATCGGGAAAAAAATATAATCGTCCCATCACTCATATACATATATATATATATATATATATATATATATATATATATATATAGTCATCCACATACAGTACTGTTTCGCGGTTTCACGGCTCATCAGTGCGGCTAGACAGGCAACTACCTCAAGCCAGGATTGAAACCCGACCGCCTGTACGACAGTTAAGGCGTATCAAGCGTGAATTGCGTCAGAAGTGAGGTACTTTTTGGAGCAGTAAAGTGATGAAATCATTATTTCTAGAGAGTTTACCAACAGATTGTATGTCTTCCATTCCAGATCTAGAATGAAAGTCAGTCCTAGAAGTTTATCAAGGAATGGTGCTTTCGCAAGATGAGCATTCATTTCAACTAGGGAGAAATGAGGATTCGAAAATTGCCGACGACAAGAGATAATATTTGTTTTATAGATATTAAAAGTAAGAAGCCACCTTCTTGCAAGATTGCATCACATGACCCAAGTTGGAAGATAGAACAAAAAAAGAATCATGAACAATGCTCTTCGAACTCATGTCATAGATAGTAGTATCGTCTTCATAGATGTCAATAAATGGCCTCAGAATATCATTTTGACGAGTATTTATAAAGATCAGGAAGTATTTTTTTTTCTCTTTTATAATGTTCCGTTGTGACGTGGCTCAAGCACGTGATTATGTTTCACATACGTTAAAGGAGACCAAAATTGGCAGTGGTTAATTATAGCTGCGAGTTGCAAATGTAAACCCTTAAGGAATACTTGGAGGTTTACTTGCCAACTCAGTTTCTATTTGTTGTTACCCGACACGAACGTCAATTGTTGTACCTACTCGGAATAAATCTATTTTATATTATTTTATATGTATATTGTTTTCCACTCGACGATACAATACGTATAGACTTTTTTTCTTTTTTATTTAATGTGGAAAAACAATAAAAATCGAGTCCTCTTCATTTTATGACATAGCAGCTTTTTTTAATATAATATGATGAGACACAATAAGAAAAAACTAGTCCTGTCCATTTTCAGCATATAAAGTTTTTTTCTGGTTGGTTATTTACGCAGAAATATAATAGAATACTTGTCTCTTCCAGTTCATATAATAATAACACGATTTTACGTTCTTTTATGTTATCAAGTATATTAACAGGCTCGTCTTTCCCACGTTATGGTATCTTAACATTTTAGGAATATATTTAATACAGGTGTGTCTTCGTAGCATACCTGAGTGGCAGAAGTAGTAGATCTCCATCTTAGAGTGAAAATTCTTCCTACTTTCTATAAGAAAAAGTAAACATAAAATATGGCAATAACCAGATCGATTTGTTTATCTCGGCCAGGAGAAATAGGAGAGATTTTGCACTTACTTTACATATAAGAGAAAACAGAAAGACAATAAAACTCTTATTTTGTCGCCCGAGACAAACATTGAATTTGTCTAATGCTAAACATGCACGAAGAATTATGAGCAAAAAAATCTGCTTTGGATTTCGATTTTAGGACAACTGACGCATCGGGATTTCGAAGGATTATGGCACGTCATAGAATGAGGCAATAAATGTATTACGATGCACAAAAAGCTTTATTTTCTGTTATATCATACTCACCCGCAACATTGGAATCCTCCATTTCTGCAATCGCACTGCATGCATTTATCGAGGTCGGTAAAAGAACTACCAACTCCGTATTTCCTTCCTTCGTGTTCACAATAAGGTGTCATTTTAGTCGACCCTAGAAATAAATTAGTTTAATGTAGACGTACTAGTTCAATTACATAAAAGAAAAACTCTTACAAATTAATGTGAGAGAAGGGATAGAGAAGTAATTAAGATTAGAGTTAAGAAATGATGCATTTATCATTAATGATTATTATTATTATTATTATTATCTGTTTCACTTAGATGTAATTATAATTATTTGAATATCTATGCGCATGTGTGTTCGCATATAAATCTGTTTGTTTGTCTATGTCTCTCTCTGTCTCCCTATCTGTCTCTCTCTCTCTCTTTCACTATATATATATATATATATATATATATATATATATATATATATATATAAAGGGTCCTTCAGTCTTTGATAAACTATGGATACCAATGTAAAGTTGCCTACGCGCGAAATTATTGTGGCAAGAGGTGCGCAATCTCCAACCACACCTCTCCTGAGTCAACATTGTTAAATACCAGTGGCAAGTGAAATGTTTGTACAGGACGACTGGAAACAAATGCAGAGATAAGCGGAGAGCACATACAGCGCCTAGAATTCACAAATGGTCACTCATCTTGTACTAACCAGGCTCAACTTCGGTGATCTGGCGAGAACCGGTGTGTCAACGCGATTATGCTGTATATATATATATATATATATATATATATATATATATATATATATATATATATATATATTGTTTGTATCCCTCTTGCATCTCTTTTTACCAGGTTTTTGAAATTCTTTTATATATAGTTTTGTCCGCCCAAATATTTAACTCACTCATTGTACTTAAACGTATCACAAAGTACTATAATTATTGTTATTGTCAAATGTAATTATCTATATATATAAAAGCGAAAATGTATGTATGTTTGTTTGTGTGTATGTATGTGTGTATGTTTGTATGTCTGCTAAAAACTTTCGACACACGCGACGAAAATTCACAAACTCGGTATCATATCGAAGCCCCATCCTTTGCTTGAAAAATATCGAAAAATTGGCCAAAAACGTTAACTTTTTCACTCTGAAATCGACAATTTTCCACAGGGGGGGAACAAAAACGAGTTTCTCGTAACGATGCCTGATTCTACGCATGCGTCAGATGACGTCATGACGTCGTGACCTGATTTATTTGAAATAGTGGAAACCCGAGCGAACTTCATCTCCGTCGCTTTAGCGCAGTTGGTTAACGTGTTTGTTCATTATCTAAACGTTTTGGTTCGAATCGTGGTGTGAGATGTTTTTGTTTTTTTTTTCGATTTTTTTAATTTAAATATTGAACCCTGTATTATTTAAGCCATTTTTCACGTAACGTTCGTTTTCCTG
>NC_136494.1:69460776-69510776 GCF_053919585.1 Euprymna scolopes | reverse complement strand
ACTTGTTTCTTATCGTTGAGCACTTTCAGTTGTAATAAAGTCGGTCAACTTATATGCGCAGATCGTCATATAATGCTTAGATCACTCTTACTGACCTTAAAAGCATTTAATAAGAATATATGTTTGCATTTAAACTGTATCTCTCGCGGTTGACGATGGCCGAATGGCTCGTGCCCTTGCTAATGAAGCCAGACATGACTTCTATTGCCGGGGTTCGAGCCTCTCGATTGGCGTTAATCATGACACCTTGCACTGATGATTCCTTAAAGGATGAAATACCAGTGTCTGTAGGTATTTAATAATTATTATAGTAAATAATAATAATTATATATATATTTATATATATATATATATATATATATATATATATATATATATATATATATATGCACCTGTGTAGAAGGTCAGGTTAAATCGATTTACTATTGCCAAATTCTCATTTTTTTTTTTCAATTTTGACTCTTTAGTAAATATTTTGACTTTTTAGTAACTATTTTAACCGAGTTAAGATCCATATAAAACACAAAAAATGCAATCATTTGATCCATTGCGTCGTTTTATGACCTGTCGTTTAAAAAAAAATGGAGACAGACAGACAGATATAGTGAGTTTTATAAATTATATTATAAGACACTTTACATATATTTTCAATGAAATACTATAAGATGTCATATGCATCAGTGAATCTATTGACGATGGCTTCGTTTCTGGAGGAATAGATCTTAGCATATCGAAGACATTTAATAGGGTCTGGCACAAAGATTTCTAACTACGGAATAACTGAAAATGTCCTCTCAACCATAAAATCCTTTTTACTTTAAAATATCTATTAAAGTTCTCTTAGATAATCTAGCCCTTTACAGATTCAATTATGACTGATTTATTTTTGTCCTACCATCTATTAACCTTTATCTTAGAGTGGCCTTCAGGCCTTGATAAACGGTGGCCTTCCGAATAAAAAATGGTCATATAAAAAATAAAAGTTATAATATTAAACTGGATAGTGCTAGATACGAAATTCAATAATAGTTAAGTTATTTGATGCTGCACTAATAAATAATGATATAAATATAATATTACTGACATAATTTTTAATAATTAAAAATGCTTGTAATTAAAAAATCTCATAAAATAACGATATCCATTTAATCCGGTTAATAATTAACACAAAAATATTTTAATCTTTATTTCATTTTATTTATTCATTCCATGTTTAGATTAATTTTCTCGGAATTATGTGCCTGCATGCAATATAGTCTTGTCTCATGGTAATTTGGTCATCTATTATAGCTTCAGTTCCACGAACACACTAAGAACTCAATACGCAGGTTTAAAGATGCTAAAATCAGTCGATGTAATGATAGCGACTCGTCATGGTAATTTTCCGCTTCGTGATTAAGCAAATAAGCTTTAACTAAACGGAACGTGTAATGAAAGACCGAGGCTAGATTAAAATTTAGAAATTTTTATTGAACATTAATCCCAACTAAAAAAAAAAGCGAACGATTACTTCCTGTCTAATTTTTGTAGTTATTCTCGGAAACTATCGATTGTGCTGGAGATGGAGGCGCAAATTGTAGAAATCAGTTTACAAAACATTTGGTGCAGCTTAGATAAGTAGGTCTCGCAGACGAGCATCGTTCTGAAAAATCTGAACAGTTAGGTCACGTGGCATGTAACACCGATGTTTCTACCATTATAGATACTTTTTACGTTGACTTATCTTGCCTTTGGTTGCAATTATTTATTTATTTTCATTTTTCGTTATGCTTTACTTCTTCGTTATGTTTATAGTAATAAATGCTCGAAATTTCTTTGAATTTTGTCCTTCTTTAATTCTTTGAATTTGGGGGGGGGATTTTTTTTTTTTTTACTTTTAGCTTAACTTGCTTTTATATTTCACCATTTCGTTTTTTAGTAATAAATACTTCTCTATATTAAAAACCGACCTTGTGTCTAATTCTGCCCCCGTGGACAGGCAAGTAAATAGCAAGTAATATGGCGACTGAAAAACGTTTTTCGACCCCAATAAAAGCATTACAATACATTTAAACCCTGAAGAATTCCCGTCATGCGCTCTTGTTGTTCTAAGTTAACACCCAGCCACTACTTGTATTTCAAACTTTAAAAAAAGGCGCTTTAAAATAGTAAAAAATACTAAAGCTTTTGTCGTTTGTTGTCTTTTTGAGGGAGAAGGGTTTGGGGCGCCCCTATTATCCCAAAGAACCAGATATGTAAACACTTTGCAATATTTTTCGATAATTATTTACAAAACTTTTCTTTACAATCAATTTTTATTTAAAATTAAGAAATTATTTTCTAAAATATTTTGTTTTATATGTTTACATTTTGTTTTTAAGTAAAATTAAGAAATTAATTTAGAAAATATTGTTTATATCCATCTTCATTCAAAGAGGTTACTTTTCGGTAGCTTCACGGGTTGTTAACCTAAATTTTCCGAATGTCAGAACGAAGCTCGTCTGCGGGACCTACTTATCTAAACTGCACCCAACATTCTACTCCCGACCTACTCATTCGTAGAGGAGTAAAGTCATTCCAACTCTTGCATTCTGGGAATCCTTTGGGAGGGTCTTAATTGTTCAGGCTCATCACCTTACGGCGACTTAGCCGTTTAGGTCCGACGGCGAGTTAAGGTTATCCTGATTAACGATTCCAGCGTAGAGGATCTAACCTTGAAGCGTTGCCGTTTATTTTTATATGCCTCGGTTGACGGGGTCCGAAGTGTAAGTATCAGTCTCAGACGTAGAGTGAGGCGTTTTTTTTTGTTGTTGTTATTATATCAATCCTCATAAGAATGACATGTAGAATAGAGTTCGTAAGGATAGGCAGATTCTTTCCTAGAGTATCTGCAAGGGATATATGCAATTTTGATCATCTAACTGAATTAGTTGCTTCAGAAGTATTACCTGCCAATTTTACTGTCTTCATACTATTACGTTGTATCATTCGCATTGCTTATTAACTTGTGGATTATGCGGGGAGGTTCAGCTTACAGTCACTCTTCGTTCAGGCAAACAATTATTGAGATCTTCTGACATAAAGACAGGTCCATAATCCAAAAATATCGAAAATGGGGCAGGGGCCTTTAATAACCGGAGTGGAGCAGGGGATGAAGGAAACCTTACATATAAATCTATTATTGTTAGCTGGCATTTGTTTTGTTTTAGAGGGTGGGTTAGGGTTAGGGTTAGGGTTAGACTGAGTAGCCATGTACGAGTGTTATTGGAGAGGATTTATAGGACCTTGGTTTATTATTTGGCAGAAGTTTCTAATTCTATTTTGCACTTCCAACTAAATACGGAAAATTCCTGTTCCAGGCTACATCTGTCATTCTTGTGATGCTCAAGTGACACAATTTTCGGTGTATGATCTGAAAATCAGCTGAGATTATTATTAAATTACGCACTCTTGAAAGTGTGTTGACTGCAGTATTCTTTTTTTTCCAACGTGATGCTGACGTCAAATGAATAGCAAGAAAGTTCCATCCGCCCATCTTGTAAGGTTTTCATTTTTAAATTTTACTCGTGGTTTTGGGGGTTGAATATAAATGAGACCGATTTTTGGTCGATGATATATTGGAATTTTCGACTGATCAGATAATGGCGCCACTTATGTAAAGCTTCAACTATTTTCTATCGTTTTATTTTACTTCAGTCGAAGTTCTCAGAAATCAAGGGGCCCACAACCTGGGGCTAACACTTGAAGTCTATATGAGGTACATAGATATTCGAATGTTCCATTAAAGTTCTTTATCTCTCAAACACTGAGTTAGTGAAGAAATTGAGAACATAATTTTCCTCTCCCCAATTAACCATTTTTATACGTTTTAGTATATCTTTCATGTTGGTCTCTTGGTCTTACTGGATTCCAGGACAAGAATTTATCTAGTCTGGTGGAGTATCCAGCTTCGTGCTATTATTTGATGTAATATCACTTGGAGAAGGTGCACCATTCCTCGGAAAAGCTGTGGGGCAGCCGTAGTGAGGAGATCTTATTTGGGCTGCGAATACTATGTGATTTTGAATATTTGGTCAGGGTTTACTTTTATGGAAAAAGTATCCTCATGCCAGATTGTTCTGACAAACCCCTGTACAGAGAGACCTTAGACACTCGAGGATAGTGTCTAGTAGGCATTCAAGCTCTTTCGGACGTGACCTAGAAAATAAAACTACGGGCCGACTTTGTTGTCTTAATGAGGAAGCTATCGCCGAATCATATGCATCGGTTTCGATTTCTAAGGAAACAGGATTAATGGTGGACTTAGTAGAATTAGCAATATCCTTTTTTAGATTATGAAATGCTGTAATTGCTGAAGTAAATAATATAAGTTCCTATTTACAATGCCTCCCCACGGGATAGAGTTAGACACCAGGGTCGTTTTTTAATGTGGAGAAAAGGAATAAAAATAAAAATTGTCTCAGTCGTCAAGGATTTCTCCTCTACTGACAGAGAACAAGAAATTGAAGTGCAGCATCTGAAGAACAGATGGTATTTATTTGCTCCCCCACCGAGAAAATTAGGCACAAGGCCGATTTTTAATGTGAGGAGTGAAGGGAGGGGGAAGAGGGGAAAGGGGACCAGCTCCCGAGAGGTGGGAAATGGGAGCTGGTTAAAGGTCAGACATGTGGGGTTGCCCCCACATCTGGTCTTTGCTAGTCATAGCTAGTCATAGCTAGTCATAGCTTGCAGCATCTGAAGAACAGATGGTATTTATTTGCTCCCCCACTGAGCAAATTAGGCACAAGGCCGTTTTTAATGTGAGGTAAAAACCAGCTCCCCTAAAAGTAGGCAAAAAGGGGGCACTCTGGTTACCAAAAATAATAATTGTCCCAGTATAGAGGGTTTCCCCTCCATTGACTGGTACAAATTATCTTAAGTGCAGCATCTGAAGAACAGATACTACACTTTGATCTTATTGTTAGACAAAAAAAAGAAGCCAGCCTATTAAGAAAAATGGACAAATAAGTCCAAGGGTTCCTAGTAATGCAGCCATATCTTCAGGAATTGATAATTTTATTAGAGAATTCAGTGATTCTAGGTCAGATCTCATGGCACCATTTCCGGCTATGTATCCTAGTAGCTTGATACTTTTCAAATTATACGAACATTTTCTCTCGTTCATATTTCTTTACGGCGACCATGAACTGTTTAAGGTTGTGATCATGATCTGCCTCGTTATAGTCGCAAATAGTGATATTGTCTATGTATGCCACAGTACTTTTCAATTTCTTGTTAGAAGTGACTTCGTCTGAAAACTTGCGAGTCATTTGTAACCACAAAAGAGGGGGGCTACGAAATTGGTATGGATGCCCGAAAGTTTCGAGTTCCATGTAAAGTGTCTATCCCGGTTTGATGGGTATGTAATGGTAACCATTTCTAAGATCAAACGTGCTGAAAATACGATATTTAGTAATACCGGAACCATTTCGTTAGTACGAAACAGAGGATATGCACCGAACTATGTGTATATGTTAATGGTTTGGGAATAGACAACAAACAGCTTTTTTATAGTTTTAATTAGTCGTTATAAGGCGATCAGCAGGGCTCTATAATCTTTTCTTTAAGAAGTCTTTTTACTTTCATTGCAATCTTGTATTTAGGTCTAGGTGTTACTGTTCTGGATTTACAGCCAAGGTTTAGACTTGAGGAGAGAGATGGATACCGGACTTTTTCCGTTGTTAGTTTGCTTATTTACAAGGTTGGTTTGGTATCGCCGAACGAAATTGTAAAGTGAGAATGTTGGTCAAGGAAACTATGTACAGAAATTACTTTACAGCAGAGGCTTCTCGTTACCAGCAACTTGATTTTAAAATAGAAAGCATTCTTTGTCTGATTTGATTAAATTGTACACCACTGATGAGGACGTCTCTTGTAAATCTCCTGATTGACTTGCTGCCGATGCAAGTTTGTGTATTATTAACGGGAGATAACTCACGGTAAATTATAATTTTGCCGGTTTAAAGTTTCATGGAAAACTGTGTTTTTTGAAAATCTTTATTCATAACAATAACGATCTTTGCTCTCTATAACATGATTCCTGTCAATTTATTTAGGATTTTATGTGAAATATGAATCTTACACATGTTCAATCTCCTAAGGCCATTTTAAATGGTTATGTAATCCTCGGGTTAGCTAGGTCAAGAGAATAAACACGATAGAGCAAGATTTCCCAACTAAATCCTCTTCCAGACTACTGTGAGAGGACGAGCCTTATCACAATGGAAGATGGGGCCATTTATGTTGATAAAGGGTGGTTTTCGGGTCAATAAGAGTGAGAATATCGCAGAAAAATACGGACGATGCTTTAATAATCGGAAAGTAAAAGTCATAACTTAATCATAGTGATATGATTATGTAATAAATATACATAAAATAAATTTAATTGTTTTAAAATGCCCCATTTATAAACTAGCAAAACCGTTTGCACCGAACTGATACCCTGATGAGCCACTATCATTACCTCAGCTTATGAAATAATAATTATGGGGAAATTTCACACGTAGGTACTTAATGTGTCTGAGAGTGTTCTAACGTGGGTTTTCTATCGGCCGATAAGTAATCGAAAATTCCGAGTAAAGGGGGATGTTCGGTTTTGACCAAAGTTAACACTTTTATAAAATCTGACATCACAAATGCATTTGAGAAGTTTTGTCACCGCACAAGCTGAAAGACTCAGCCTATAAAATCAACTTCAGATTCTTTTATAAGACAGGGGCGCGTTCGACATGAATGCCTCTTTTTAAAGTACAATTGAACCATGATACTTGACTTTGTACGTTTAACTTTAATCCAAGTGATTATGTAAAAATTATTACGTAAAACAATCAGTTGGTTCTTTAATAAGACAGGGGCGCGTTTGAAATGAATGTTTCCGTTTATAGCACAACTGCATGATGCAGTGCATCATGGTACTTAACGTTTGTATTTAAAGCTTTACGTGAAGCCATTATTTACAGATAAGTTTATAAAATAAACAGTAGGTTTTCTACAGTGCAATGTAGACTATAATGTATTATCGACTAATTCACTGCGGGGAAGCGTGTGAACCTTCCTCTCCATGAACCGTAGTGGATCCTCGACTAGAGCATTTGATTAAAAAATGGTCGATCTGACCGATTTCGATGAAAATAAAAGCATGAGAGGCTGGACAACGACGGGTATTCCTGCTAGTATCATTTTAAATGAATAATACTTTATATTGGTATCTGGTAGCATTCAGTTTCAGATTTTAAATTCTATTTTTATATTCTATATTCTCATAAAAATGGCTTGCATCTCTTTCCATTCCATGGACTCACCACACATTTCGAATTATAACAACGGTTTGTCGAAAATAACAACAAAAAACGGCATAACAAACACCCCTCCCACCATTCACCAATATGAGTCATTGGAAAGACACACCTGGAGAAGACTAGAGATTACATTTGCCTAAACGTTGTGAGAATAACACCTAAGATGAGAACAGTAGTCCGAACAATACAAATAATAGATACAATCAATTCATGTCTAAAAGCTACGAAACAATATGGCTATAAGAATCCAAATAATTCACACCCATATGCATGGGAATTTTTGCAATTCGCTCCAATTCAGAAACACTAGAGATATGGGTGTGTATGGATGGCAAGAAACGAACACACCAGGAATGAAGATAGACAAATATTTACATAATGTATATCAATAATCAATTATAAGCAATAAGAGGCACACGTGTCCACACACATACATATATACATCACTAATCAATAATGCACAATGAAGTGCATTAAGGTTCCTATATATAAAAAGGCAATCATATATAGTTCGTAAAAATATTTTAAAAAAAAAAACGCAGCCAATTTTATATATATATATATATATATATATATATATATATATATATATATATATATATATACATACATATATATATACATATATATATACATATATATATATATATTAGTGATGGGACGATTTCAATATTTTCCCGCTTTCGATAGAATTACCGATTCCGATAGAATTACCGATTCCAATTCATTATAAATTTTTAAGTATTTGACAATAGTGCTGTTATTAATTATTTATGTTTAATATCCAGATATTTTCTCACGCGTAAAAAATATGTTTGTGGAAGATGATCTATAGATATTAGTTTAAAATCCATGAATATTTATCATTTTGTCATTATTACTAGCGGTGGGAGATTTTGCTTTAAACAAAATCAAATTAAAAGAATCGTTTTCGGCATCGGAAAATAGGCACTTTTTTTTCCGATTGTGATATCCTCAAATATTCCGACTTTTTCGATTCCCGATTCCGATTAATAGTCCCAACACTAATATATATATATATATATATATATATATATATATATATATATATATATATATATGGGGGTGTATGTGTGTGTGTGTTTACTTTGGCTTACTAATCATTCATATTCGTTGTTATTTCTCTATCACACGTAAATGTTTTCGTTTGCTGATGACTGAGTTTCTCTTAAACAAAAGCTTAGCCGACCTTTACCTGACACTTTAAAAATTTTTATTTTATTTATTTGACACATTTCTTTCGTAGGTGCGTCAAATTAACGCTAGGATAACTATATGAATAACAACTGTATAAATAAAATGTATTCAAAAGTAAACTAAATCAATATATAATCTAGCAAGAAAATGAATAGAAAAAATTATTCCAACCAATACATGTACTAAACTAAGGTTACTTGTTAGTTTAACACAAATGAAAAAATCATCAGCTAAAGCTCAGTCAGCTTTGTTTATTGGCCAATGGAACTCGTGAGGGAAAAATAAACACTAATCTACTTGTTTATTTACCTCAACTAAACAGTATATATATATATATATATATATATATATATATATATATATATATATGTATATGAGGATTGCAACGTCTTGTCAAACGAGTGCCACTCCCTCAAACATTTAAAATCCATGATTCCAAATGTCTGAGGGAGTATATATACAAATATGATGTTACAGAGTCTTAGCTTTGTACGACAGCTAAGTTTCTCTCTCGGTTGAAAATGTTGAAGTCCAGCAACAAGCAAGAGCAAGATATTCAGCAACAAATTAAACTGCAGACCAGCTTAATGCGGGTACTGGTCTTCCGCTTTATGGCTTTTTAAATCAGAGATTTGCTTCTCCTAGAAAGGTTGCCTTCTCCACGGCTTACGGGAGCCCTCTCTATATATTCTTCAGATTAGTGTAATGCAATAGATCTATTATCTTAATTTTATTGACTGTAATATTTTATAAAGACAATCTCAGCTAAATAAGAATTGCTTAATATACCATATAGAGCAAATAAATAATAATTTAGTAATTTAAATTTTATGATGTGAAATGGTTAAATTTCAAATCTAGAACTTTTATTATATGCAAGACAAAGAATACCTTTCAATAGGTATATTTCCGTAACCTATACGTTTTCGATGTTTAACCATCTCTTCAGAGGAAAAAATATTAGCAAATATTATAACTAACTAATTTGCTAAATGCAATAAACATAGAAAATCATAATTAAAAAGGTCAAACATTTTTAAATCATTTTTCTTTCCTCTGAGGAGATGGGTAAATATCGAAAACGTATAGGTTAAGGAGATATACTTATTCAAATGTATTCTTTGTCTTGCATATAATAAAAGTTCTAGATTTGAAATTTAACCGTTTCACATCATAAAATTAAAATTACTAAATCATGATATATATATATGGAAATAAAATCAATTATATATATATATATATATATATATATATATATATATATATATTGGAAAAAATAATCATTAAGATAAAAAAATCATACAAAAGACTAAATTAACATTAAAATAAGTAATTGGTTAAAATAAAATAATTTAAAAAGTAGAAATATGAAAATGAGGCGATTACTAAATATGAAGGTAATCGAGAAAATAAAAATAGAAAATGTAAGGATGGTGTGTTGTAGGATCTCTTAAAATAGTAGAGATTATGAATGTATTCATTAATGTATAAATAGTATATAATGTCGTCTAAAGAGTAGCTATTTTGGAATATTTTTAAATGATATAATATTTAAAATTTTCCAAATAGCTATGAAACAATTGTAACGCATAAGAAAAAACACAATATAATGATCCCATTTTATATTTATTTGTCTTGATTATGTGGAAATATTATATATATATATATATATATATATATATATATATATATATATCCACCCTTTCAAATTCTAGTTTATACCTAGATCTCTGATAATTTCATCCTCAATTTACGATAGCCGAATAGCTTTTGGGTTTCGATCCTGCTCCCTATCTTAGGTTGAGCATATTGGAAAGTTATATACAAATTACCATTAGCGTTTGTGTAAGCAAATTGAGCTTAGATATTTTGACAACGTCAAACCATTGTTTATTCACTGCCCGCATAGCAGCAGCCGAATATCCCAACGGTTAGAAGCTCCGACTGTCATTTGGGCGGTCGGGTTGTGCTCCTGGCTTGAGTTAGTTGCTTGTCTAACTGCACTGATGAGCGCTGTGAAACAGTACTGCATGTGAATTACTATATATATATATATATATATATATATATATACATATATATATATATATATATATAAAGGATAAAAAACGCCTCAATTTTGTTTAATTTCCATATATGTTTTTATACTATTTATGCAATTGTTACAACTAGTATACATTCCTTTTTAACTCATTATTTTGTTTTGTTTACTGGATGGCAATGTCTATCGTTTTCTCATTCAGTTATAACACGCTGTAAACTTTTTCACTGGATATATTTCTCTGAATCCGATTCATCCCAAAAATACTTCTCTTCTGACAAGATACCCCAAAAGTAAAACTCCAAAACCGGCGTGAACCATCCCTAAGAACTAAGGACCGACATCCCTAAGACTGGTGACCTCTATTTCTAAAAACTAATGATCTCCTACTTAAAAACGGTGCAGAATCTAGCGGACCCATCCCCTTTATCTACGAGGACACATAGCTTGGCTGAATAATCCCAAGTTTCAATATGTAGTAGGTCTCGTTTCGGATGATTTTCAGCTTCTGCGAGTTTGCCTGATAAGGGTGCTGCTTTATCGGTCTCTTCGCAGTTAGTTTCACGTCGTGGTTGTTTATTGCGCCACGTCAGAAAATAATTGCAGAATCAATAATGAGGACACTAAGTCTCTGTCACCGCTCCACCGACAAAAGGCGCAACTTCTCTTTCAAGTTTCTGAGAATTACGGAGTTTTCTGCTTGATATTTACACTCTTTTTCGCGCCATATTTTCCATGTTAGCTTGATCGGTTTTTCTTATAGACATGCCAACGTCTACGAAATATCAAAAAAAGATAATATTCAGATTGAAGAGAAAAGCGCATAATGAATACAGACTGTAAAGCAAAGGTCGAATCTAAATAAAGAATACAGTTATATGCAGTGTGTGTGTGGGTGGGGGAAATCTTTTTAAAAGAGCACTGTTTCGTTAAGGGTAAAATAGGTTTACATAGTGCGTGTGAATGCAAGATAAGTTTCTAGCAAAACAAAGACAAGTAATAACAAAGTTGTAAACAAAGGTGAACGTGAGAAATTACACAAATTGAATCGTGTCCCCTCATTGGTCGATTCGTTCAAGATGTAAAATATTGCACTTTAAACGTGGTTTCAAAGAATTTTCTATTTATTCAAAAATAATTAAATCTGTTAAATATGTTCTAAGAGCTTTTGGCCAAATGCATGTATAAGTGTGCGTGCATATTTATAACTGTAGAAGTTTAAAGAACGCTCAGGAGAAATCAACATCTGGAGACCGATGCAAGCAAATGTTCTAACAAAGGCATGTCTGTAATATCAGTAAGACTTTTTATTAAATCCAGAGGTTTTTATATCACGCGGCGAACAAGCATTCACAAAATTATTATGATAAATGGTTTTCTTGAATGTCCACCGGCAAGTGACTTAGTCCAATTTGGTTACCGGTCGGCAGAAAAGATATATGTCTTTGCACTAGGAATCGATAACTTTAAGACTATTAATACTTTTCGTGTGTATATGTTATTTGTAGAAAATTCTGCATTAATGGATGGAGATATTAAGCGAACTTGGGTGCGAATAGCTTTTTGCACGTAATTTACGAGATTAGAGTTTGTTTTTTTTGCGAGGTGGCGATTTTTTCTATTAATATAATGCACACGCTCTATTTTAATTCTTTTTCTTCTATCTCTGATTTTTTTTCTGTTTCGCGTGTCTTTAGTCATACAACAATTTCATACATTTTTACGGAGTCCTTCACGTTATTGTTGTATTCTGCAAATAAATTCAAGCTGCACCAGTTGCAATGTTGCATTGTATTGTCCCCTCTCTAGATACGCAGACGCATGTGTCAGCTTTTTTCGGCCCGTCGAGTCAGAGTAACTTGTGATTGGAAAAGTGTATTAAGCACCACTTGCGTGTGAATAGCTTTTTGCAGCTAGTTTATGAGGTGGCGCTTTTTTAATTAACCACCAGTTATTCATATCACGCACGATGCATGATTAAATATTTCTTATTCTTCTACTTCTTCTTTATAAGTGCCTTTAAAGTGTGTGGTCATACAATATTGATCGCCTTTTTTTAATTTTATATACACAAACAAAATGTATCTTCCTTATTAATGAAGGGAGATAACTCATATGAGTTTCCATTGTTTTTAATTCTAAATAGGAGATATTATACAAATTATAGATTTATAAAGTATGATATTCTTTAACAACTCAAATTTTGCAATATTTTTTTTCGTTTCATTTTACTTTAGTCTCAGTTATAAAAAATCAAGGGACCACTTCCTGGGGCAAACACTTGATATCTATATAAGAGACATAAATATTCGAATATTCCATTAAAGGTTTCGTTTACCTCTTAAACGATGAGTTAATAAAGCATTTAAGAATATAATTTTCCTCTTCCTTATTGACCATTTTAAAATGTTATAGAATACCTTTTGTGGTATCTTAGTCTTACCAGATTCCAGGACAAGAACTCATCTAATCTAGCAGACTATCTAGTTTTGTACTGTTATTTACAATCAATAACATCACTTGAAGAAGATGTACCATTCCTCCTCGTAAACGTACTGTGAATTAGCCATAACGAGGAAATCTTACTTAGGCCGCGAATACCACGTGATTTTGAATGTATAGTCATGGCTACTTGTAGTGAAAAGTCGTGCCAGGTTGTCCTGACAAACCCCCTGTACAGAAAGACCTTAGGCACTCGAGGATAGTATCGAGTAGGCATTCAACTATTCACAAGTTAGAAAAGCATTTCATCCAAGGCATGGAAATTGTTAAACAAATTGTTTTTACTATAGGCTTTAAAAATAAAGGTACAATGTTCAATTTGAAATTTATTTATCTTCAAAGTGCACTTTTATAAATTTTACAAACATGCAAATATAAAAATTTAATTTAAATTGAATAAAAAAAATTACCTTAGATTTATTTTATGTAATGTACATTCTGTTGCACTTTAGCAAACATCATTGAAAATTTCATATCCATATCATTAATTGCTAGATGAAAGATAATGTTTTTACTACCACTTTTATAAGTACTAAATGTTCCCTTACTCTCCCACCTTACCAACTATATGTATCCTGAAACCTTTTGCATCAAGGTAAATGCACTCATAGACATTGCCATCCTATCCTCCGACCGCCCCCTTATAATCATACTCCCTATATCATAATAGAAGAAACTTAAAAATATTACCGAATATTACCTAATCAATATTACAACCTTGTATTAACCCCATCCTCCCCAATTATAAGTGTTTTTATGTTGCCATTTGCCGTTTATGTTGCACCTGTCAAAAATACTACTCCATAGATAATAGACACCCCACAAACCGTTAAAATTTTACCACGCAGCAACAATACGCCCCCAATTTTAACCCTAAAACAGATACCCCTTAAACTCAACACTATGTTAAAGATCATATACAATCTTATATATCATACTATATATAACAAGTTTCTTCTTTATTTATTTAGAATTCAATAAAGCTTCCCCCAACATTCTATAATTTTTCTGTATCTTTTTCGTCCCTAATGAACCCTATGCTAGACGCCGCATCCTCCCCATGCTACCTAGCACCTTCTCTACTCTTCTGATGAGAAGCATTAGGCTTCGAAATGCCCTGGCATAAAGAGTCCCTTCTATCCCCCAAATTTTGCTTGTATTCCATTATTCAATAAATGATCCATTCTATATCTGCCAATATATAGTTTTGTGACTTCATTTCATACTCTTGTTCTCCTATTGTATAAGCTCCAATAATAATTTTTGAGCTTGGCATTATCCAAATAAGTCTCCTCTTGTGGAATTGAACTCGAACTCTCTCTCTCTCTCTCTCTTCCTCTTACGCATTAAGCTATATATATATATATATATATATATATATATATATATATATATATATATAACTACTTCATTTACTCACATAAATTTAATATATGAAAGTAAAGATTTATGCGTAAACTTTATTTACTTCAAAAGTGCTCAATACGTAGGTAGAGCTAGTTAGTAATTTATAAAATATATGTGGCGATTAAGCTACACTGAATATTCTGCGTTTCATCCACTATAGGATTCGTGAGGCTTATGCGCGAATTCTGTGGTTGTTTCTTGTTTTTATATATGTTGAGGATTTTTAGTTAGCCAATCAGCTTTCTAGCATCCACCGCGCCCCTTCCTATCAGCCAATGGGCATGCATTTTATCGAACAAATGATCTGTTTTAGAACTAGGTTAGTGGTTTAAAAAAAAAGGAAAACGTCTACCTTAAACCACTAACCTAGTTCTAAAACAGATCCTTTGTTCGATAAAATGCATGCCCATTGGCTGATAGGAAGGGGCGCGGTTGATACTAGAAAGCTGATTGGCTAACTAAAAATCCTCAACATATATAAAAACAAGAAACAACTACAGAATTCGCGCATAAGCCTGACGAATCCTATAGTGGATGAAACGCAGAATATTCAGTGTAGCTTAATCGCCATATATATTTTATAAATTACTATATATATATATATATATATATATATATATATATATATATATATATAGTTTCCATTTTTTGTGATGGGTATATTTTTAAAGAGGTGTGAAAGTCAATTTTTTCCATTCGAATATTAAATTAGTAAAAAGACTTCTTGAAAGTACAAATGAACAAATCAAAAGACCTATAAACTTAACTTATGTATTGATACGGCTGAAACGATCAACTTGTTCTTGATTGAAAACAAAGAGAAATGCTCTTTTATCCAATTCGACAATTAAAGCTATAACCCTTCAATTACCAAAGACTTTTTCCTATAGGTTTTAAAATTTGCAACTCTTATTTCGGATATATCTGAGGATGAAATTGAAATAATTAAGAGATGCAGGACAATTGTAATACTAAGTAACAGAGATCAATAGATTAAAAACGATCAGGTTGGCCTTTTTGACGTTTCTATTGGTTCGCTAGATTCGGCTAGGGTGAGTGATCTTGTAGGATTATATATTTTTTATAATTTAACTAAAGACATTGAAATAGAAGATATAGGTTTATACAGAGACGATGGACTTATGATCATAAAAGACTCGATCGAACCTAAATGTGAAAAAATGAAAAAGATAACCCTGAAGGAGTTTAGAAGAATAAATTTAAAAGTAGAAATAGTTTTAAATACCAAAACGATAAATTTTTTGGATGTAACTCTAGATTTAAAAAACAAAATATACGCACCCTATAAAAAAGATAACGCTTACTCCATATATGTTAACCCAAATTCTAACCATTCAAAATCTATAATTAAGCACATTCAAAATTCTATCAGCAAAAGAATAAATAGTAATACCTCTAATGTAGACATATTTAATTCTCACAAACCATTCTACGGCAAAGCACGTAAAGACAGTGGTTACAAAAATACAAAACTAGAATATATCCAGCCTACATCTAATACTAAAAAATTCAGAAATAAGAGAAAAAAGAAAAGTATATGGTTCACCCGCCCCGTTCAATTAAAATGTCAAAACAAACTTAGAAAAAATCCATAACCTCATAAATCAATACTTCTCACCCAATAATATCCTAAATAATATATTTAATAAAAACACGATAAAACTAAGCTTTAGCTGTAGCGAAAAAATAATGAAGAAACATAACATGAAGATTTTAAATAATATATCTGAATCAAATAAAATAGCACCACAACATCTTGTAATTGTAGAAATAAACATGAATGTCCATTGAATGGAAATTGCTTAGCAACATCAGCTTTATACAGTGCGAAAATTTCCACGAATGAAATCCCAAATAGTAGTAAATGTCATATTGGTATAGCTGTTGATAATTTCACATGTTTTCTATGTGTATTTGTATATGTATGTGTATATGTGTATATATGTATTTGTCTGTGTTATATGCGTTGTGTATGCGTTGTACGCTTGATTGTATATAGTTTTAGTATGTATATATTTGTGTGTGTGTGTATATATATATACATATGTATGTAGGTAGGTATGTAGGTATGTATGTATGTATTATATTTATACGTATATGTAAATGTAGGTATGAATATTCGGTTATTTTGTGATTTTATATATGGGTTTATATATATATATGTATTCCCGATTTTGTGTGTATGTTATGCATACCTTATACGCCCATTTAGCTCAACGTCCTAATTAAGTAAACTTACCACGAACAACTAGAGAATACCAGTTACATAACACACCCTATAAAAATAATAAGCAAGTAAGTTTTTTTTTCTTACACGTTTTATTTTATTTTTTATTTTATTTATTTATTTTTTCCGCACTTAATATATTGATTTAAATTTTGAAAATTTTTAACTGCTTTTATTCCCTAACATACATATATGGAAATATACTCCCAAACATATTGGTCCTGGATATGACCTTAAACTATATTCGATAATGAGTGGAGCCACCCTTTAATTGCCATTGCTCCCAGGTCAACTCTGACCCGGAGTGGCAGTAACTGTTAGAGTCCCAACTATGGGTTAAATAGAAACCGACTTGCAATAAACAAATATATTCTATTTAAAATATTTTCTTCAAATAACCGGATTCGGCATTAAATAACCTGGAAAGGGTTGATATGCCGTAAAACAAAACAACCAACCAACCCATACATATGAAATGAATTAATGTAAAAATGATGGGTTTATTAAAATAATTTAATTCAATTTCCTAAAAATAAAACACTATAAACCTTCGAAAAAACTTTCAACTAGTAGAAATTACAGATGTTTTTAAATTTTAAGTTTTTTTAGAAAACCTTTAAAAATAATTTTGATATAAGGTTCTGATAAGAATACACTCTTTTTATATTGAAGCATTGATGGACAATAATAAAAATAATAATAAATAAATGATAATAATTATGAACAATCAAAAAAATTAATAATCAAAATATATACACAAATGCAAGGGTAGATAAATGGCCTTTATAACACAAGATATATATACCTATGGGTCTTATATATATATATATATATATATATATATATATATATATATATATATATGCCTATCTATAAGTGTGTATATATTAAGTATACTAAAAGTTAAAATAACTATTATTTAATAAGCTATAATACATTAACTTATTATGATTATTAATTTGATACAACCAGTAAGTATATAATAAATCCATAACTTTACCAAGACAATTGAATGTTGGCATGCGGTATATATATATGTATTTTCGTGTATATGTATATATGTGTATGTTTGTCTGCGCATATATATGCTTATGCATGTGTGTCTATGCATGTTGTATGGGCTAATATATATGTATGTATGTATGTATGTATGTATGTATGTATGTATGTATATATATATATATTGGTATGTGTATACGATGTTTGGTTGTATGTGGCTATGCACATATATGTATATATATACATGCATGTTTGTATATATTTATATTATATATGTGTGTATATATTTATGTATTGTATAAATATTGATATTGTGTCAATATTTCTATGTATCCTCCTTTGTGTATGCTACGTATCTATAGTAATATGCCTAATGCACGCATATAATTACGTATCCCATTTGTTTAAATGTACCGCTAACAACTAAATAAGCCTAAAATTCCAATTCTCCATAATAATATCAAACTAATGACGATAAATTAAATTCCTAAAATAAATTTAAAAAATACACTATATGATTCTGGAAAGGACTATCAAACTGTAGAATATTAAGGTGACGATATGTAATTTTTTTTAATCCTTTGGAAATGATTTAGATTAAAATGCACCCTTTACTTGCTTAAAACTGAAAAATGAATAAGTTTTAATATTTATTTAAAAAAAATTAAATTAAATAAATGAAAAATAAATAATATAAGTATATAATAATAATTATGAACCAAAATAAAAAAATTAATACTTATATAAATTTTATTGAAACTGTCTGCCCATCGTAGCAAGATATGACTGTATTTACATAAAGAATTATATATATATATATATATATATATATATATATATATATATATATATATATATTGTTATTATATATCTTGTATGTATGTGTAGAGGAACATATCCATTTAAAATTCACACGAATACATATATTCTCTCTATGTTTTTCTCTTTCTCTCTCTCTTTCTCTTTCCCCCTCTCCATCTCTCTCTTTCTCTTTCTCTTTCCCTCTCTCCATCTCTCTTTTTCTCTCTCCATCTCTAACGCATACACCCATATATACATATAAGTGGGAGTATCTGAATTGATGGTTACTTCAAAAATTCACATCTACATGTATGCATTCGGATGTGAAGAAAAGAGCACTTCATAAATTCACATACATAAACATGCACGTGATATATAATCAATAATAAGGAATATGATGGCTGTCTTTATATATGTGTGTGTGTGTGTGTGTGTGTGTGTGTGTGTGTGTGTGTGTGTGTGTGTGTGTGTGTGTGTGTGTGTGTGTGTGTGTGTGTGTTCATAAATACAAGAAGAGAGAAAAGGGTAACTTATAACTACTAATAAAAGAAAAACATTTGCGTACATTCGTATATATAAGAAGGCAAACATACAATTAATAAGCAAACGAAGAAGATTGCAGGTCAAGCAGTGGGTCATTGGCATTTATTTTGAACAGAATTTATACTTTTTCATTGTTCTTTTATTTCCGGAATATATATTTTCTGCAAATTGAAGAAAAGTTATGGAAAACATGAAGATTCTTCCTGTCTGCGCCCTATTCACAATGGCCTTCATCAGCCTTACGTTGGCCTTTTGTTATATGAACGAAGTGAAGCAAGCGAAACATAAGTGTAAGTGCCAAAAATATATTTACTCTTTTAGTAGTTAAACAGTTTAAAGCCAGTCAAAGAAAGTATAACTACAACAAAAACAACAACAGCGTCAACAATAATAATACTAATACTACTAATCATAATAACATCTAAGTTCTATATTTGATATACGGCACAATCACGTTGACACACCGGTTCCCGCCAGATCACCGAAGTTAAGAAGCGTTGAACCTGGTCAGTACCAAATGGGTGACCATTTGGGAAAGTGAGGTGCTGTATGTACCGCGAGGTAAAATACCAGGTTGGGAATCTGGCGCGGTCTATCGAGTGTAGATGGGCCTTTCTGAAGCCGTGGTAGGCATCCCATCTAATGATGGCGTCACGATTAAAAAAAATACCCTTGATAGCCCTGGCGAAACATCAAGTATTCACTACAGATAAGATTTGTATTGCACTACGAACTCGTGTAGTGAGTTCAATCTCGGCTGCAGCCGCATGTTACGTTTATGTTTGAACATTTTATATCATTTAATTTTTCATTATATATTTTTTCATTCATTATATATTTTTGTAATTATATATATATATTGTTTTTAAAATGTAATTATCCACTGACACGTGTTTCGTCGTCTACAACTCATCAGAGTGGCTGAATCTAGCGGGATTCGAAATCGGTACCCCGCGGTAAGGAGCCTAAACCCTCGACTGTCTGGATGTATCGCGATTTATTTAGATGTTATTTGTTTTTCTTTTTGCGATACGTTTAGATTGAATTAAAATATTTACGAAAGTGCGTTTTTACCTAAATGCGAGTTGGGAATAATTTTCCCTTTAACCAACTTGGTACTCCGACACGGGGAGCGGTATACATATTGTTTTTAAAATGTAATTATCCGCTGACACGTGTTTCGTAGTCTACAACTAATCAGAGTGGCTGAACCTAACGAGATTCGAAATCGGGACGCTGCGGTAATGAGCCTAAACCCTTTACCTGCGCGTCTATCTCGCTTGACTGTCTGGATGCATCGTGATTTATTTAGATGTTATTTGTTTTTGTTTTTGCGATACGTTTAGAATGAATTATATTTTAAAAACAATATGTATGCCGCTCCCCATGTGGGGGTACCAAGTTGGTTAAAGGGAAAATTATTCCCAACTAGCATTTAGGTAAAAATGCACTTTCGTAAATATTTTAATTCATTCTAAACTTATTGCAAAAAAAAAAATGGCATCTAAATAAATCGCGATACATCCAGACAGTCAAGCGAGATGGACCACGGCTACCGAGAGTAAGAAGAAGGCCTGATAACTGAAAAATGCCTGCAGGCAATGTAGGTAAGATTTGTCAGACTGTCAGTACTATGTGAGGGCCATTTGAAAAAGAGCAATAAAACATTTTTAAAAAGAAAAAGGAACACAGTTCGATTAATACTGAAACTGAACTTTATTCAATATAAAATATAAATATTATCTATGTAACATTAAGTAATTTTAAAGAAATATACAATTTAATACTGATAAAACTGAATTATGAATTTAAGGGACAAACAATTAAAGAAACATTAAACAAATATTTTTTGGCCTTCAGAACAAGATCACAGTGTAATATCTGTTTTGATGCTACACTTTACCTTTTCTGTCTTCGGTCGGTGGAGGAGAAATCTTTCATGGTTGAGATTAGTTTGTTCTTATCCAGAGTGCCCCTTATTGGGAAGCTAGATTTTCTCCACAAGATTATATGTTGAAATATTTAAATAACTATTACTTTAAATACAGAAATTATATTTAAAGTTTTGGTTTTCTGTTCTTCTATGTCCATTTTTTCCCCCATGTTTTTCATCAAAATTTGTAGCGTATTAGTTGTCTCACAAGCCATCATCAGTGATTTCTTACTGGCAGTAACCTGTGGTGTTCCCTGGAGACCAAGTGACAAGTCTCCCCAGATTTCCAGTGTTCTCCACCTTTTGACCACTTGTGCAAATGATGGCATGTTATCGCAACAGCCGTTGTCACTGATTTCTCGTTGGCATCGGCCATTGGTGTTTCCTGGGGGTTGGGTGACAAAATGCCTCCCCAAGGTACCAGATTTGAACTGCACACTTCCAGTGGAGATTTGGTCAATACTCTCTCACCTCGGTCTTTCCATCCTCCCTGACCCTTCACAACTAGTTAGCGCCAGTCGATGTCATCTACACCAGTTTTTTTATTATTATTACTATTATTATTATGATAATAATAAGGGTGCTTGGGTAGTGTACGCACGTGTATTTTAAATATTATTTTCAAGTTAAATTAAATTTTAGGTTTGTATTACTGTACACATAGATTCGAAAAATTGTAAAAACAAATATATCACAAATAAATGTTATCAAAGGCAAGATAAGTTACTTTTCTACCTATCTGGGGAGGATTTTTAGTGGGTTTACTCACTTTAAAGCGTGTAATCGCTTCGAAAATCATACAATGTTTATCAATATATTTTAAAAAGAAAAATGTCGGCATGCTTGTAACTTATCTTGCCTTTGATGACATTTATTTGTTATATATTTTTTGACAACTTTTTCGAATCTATGTGTACAGTAAAACAAACCTAAAATTTAATTTAACTTGAAACAAACTCGCTATGTAAATTATTTACAGTTAAAATGTTATAAAAAACACAAAATTGAAGTTTTAAATATATTTCAAAGAAATGAATTACGCCCCGTGCTAAAATATTGATAATTCACCAATCGTAAAAAAAAAACAACAAAAAAAAACACTGCCGTGAAAAATGTTTACTTTAAAATATTTGAAAATACTCAGTGAAAAGTTTTATTTATTACGGACTGAAAAATATTATAATATAAAAATTGGGGTTTGTATTACTGTACACATAGATTCGAAAAAGTTGTCAAAAAACAAATATATAACAAATAAATGTTATCAAAGGCAAGATAAGTTACTTTTCTACCTAACTGGATATGTTTTCAGTGTTTTTATTTAGTGTAACATGTTTATTCAGCTCGAAAAACATACTGTGTTTACCGATGTATTGGAAAATTCAAAATGGCGCCCGACTCTCTCTTTAACACGGTAAGTTTGGGAAAAGGTGCTATAAATATAAAACTAGACAAAATACTGTTAGAAACTCGCTCAATATATATTACTGTGACATAGCTTGCCATAAATTTGGTGTTTTTTAATAGTATTTTGACTAGTTTCTTATTTATATCACCTTTGCCCGAACTTACCTTGTTAAAAAGGGAGTCGGGCGCCATTTTGAATTTTCCAATACATCGGTAAACAATGTATGTTTTTCGAGCTGAATAAACATGTTACATTGAATAAAAACACGAAAAATATGTCCAGTTTGGTAGAAAAGTAACTTATCTTGATTTTGATAACATTTATTTGTTATATATTTGTTTTTTGACAACTTTTTCGAATCTATGTGTACAGTAATACGAACCCAAAAATTGTTTGTTTTGCAGTAAAAAAAAAAAAATAAAATAAAATGAAATATACGACTTTCTCCAATAAAAATAAAAGTTCAAACACGAATTCACTTACGATATTTTGATTAAAATTATCCCAAATGTGCAATTATAATAATTATTTTCCGAATGGAGAATTGTTCTTTTTCTTTAGAACATACATGGACAATGGGTAACACATATTGGTAGCCATATTTTTATGCCTGCTAGTATGACCACGTGGTTGAATACCGGAAGCTGTCTATACCTTGTGGAGGACTAGTGGATATATTATACATATCCCCCAGTCGTAAAAAATAGGAAGAATGAATTTAATTGAGGAAGGAACGAACGACGCGTTTATTTGAAGTAAACTAGAATTTATTTCGTGAAGAAACAAATGAAAGAAAAGGGTGCAGCACGTGTTTAGTTTGGCGTGCATCTCTCGCTGTTAACTGGTGAGAAGGAAAGTCTATTGTTGTAGAGAGAGAGACACACAGAAAGTAAATCCAGTTTGGCGTACGTCTCTCGCTGTTAGCTGGTGAGAGGGAAAGTCTATTGTTGTAGAGAGAGAGAGAGAGAAAGAGAGAGAGAGCCATGGAGATAGAAAGCGTATAAGGTGTACGTACTGTCTGTTGACTCTTGCCCCACACATAGTAGTAGGTGACGTGAGGCGCGCGTGCCCGCGCGCCTCGAAAGGGACCGGTTGGTCCGTCGACCTCTCAGGTCGGAAGCCGAATTGAAAAGAGGGAAACAGCTTATGTCTCTTGCTTTTATAGTTGTTTCCGGTGGTCTTTTACGCATGTGTGGATTTCCTTTAAAGGGGAAGTGACGTTGTCCATGTGTGCGTACGTGTGCGCGTATGTGTGCGTACATGTGTGTACGTTAGCGTGTGTGTGTATGCACATGAATGTGAGTGTATGTACGCGCACGTGAATATATCTACGTGTGTGTACGTGCGCGCGTATGTTTGTGTGCGCGTATGTGCATGACAAGAAAAATGGCTTGAGATGTGAACGCGTGTTTTTGTGCGAGACTAGAAAGGGCTCGTACAACCTACAACTTAATTCGGAAGTGACGTTACGCTGTTATATGCACCGGCCTTCTTTCTCGGTAGCCACGGATGGACGCGCGGTGATTTTTGTTGTTGTTGTTTTCTTTTTATTTGTTTTTTGGTAGACCTGTTTAATGAGAAAAAAATGACAAAAATTCACCAAATTAATATCATCGTGCCATTTATTGGTTTGTTTTCGTTATATAAAAAACGTTCATTTTTCCAATACCATGTGCATTGTCCAGATCCACAAAAAATAAATAAATAAAGGAAAACAATTAAAGCTATTTTGTTTTATTTCGATAATACTTAGCCCGAAAAAATTGTGAGGGAATAAGAAAGCTATGATTCGTTTCGTTTCATATTTTCATTTCCAGTGCGATGTTTAGCGGTTTTTATTAAAGTGTCAGAGGAACTGTTTCGTTGACTGGAGCTACACACATGGTAAGCAAGCAGTCAACGTTGCAAAAGTTGTATATATATATATATATATATATATATATATATATATATATATATATATAATTTGGCTGAACATTTAAAAACATGTTTCAGTAAAAGTGTTTATAAGCTCTGACAATCTTAAGCCAGCACGTCTTTTTTAATGTGAGGAAATTACATATATATTCTGTGACCAAATACCGAGTAACGATGATAGATTTTCTAGAAATAGTGTGCCACGATTACATGAGCCCGTTAAAGTGTTTAAGGAAATTAAGAGAAGCTAGCAAAATCAAAAGGCGGATCAAGATCAACGAGTGTATCCTCCTCCTTCAAGACAACGCTTCGGTTCACAATGTCCATGTCGCCAGATCAAAAGCATGCGTGTGTGATTATGAGATTCTTCCCCTCCTCCTACTCCTACTCTCCTGATCTTTAACCTTCTGACTATCACCTCTTCCCAGTTGTTTATGAAATAAAAACGTTTTACGCATGATGCAGCCTTGTTTGACGAAGGCATGTCGTGCTTGGAGGACCAACCTAGTAGTTTAAATAAATAAACAATATTCCAGAGCTGCATTAAAGAATAGTAGAAATGTGCAAAGAACTAATAACTGTGCCAAATTTCGTTGCCCTACTGTCATGAAAAGTGAGTTAGTATTGATTTCCCCCGATATATATATACATATATATATATATATATATATATATATATATATATATATATATATATAACTGAGATCTGCTTGCTAGCTTGCTTGGGCGTTTAAACCGTCTATCCGGTTTGTGATTCCGGTTTCAAAACATTCGAATTTCATGGGCGCCTTGCCTTAAGTCCAATATTCAAAGTCACTGCTACTATTCAAAGCATATGCAAGGTCAACAATATATTTGTTTTAAATTATTTTGACGTGTTTTCCTTAAAAATAAATGTGATTTAACCTCGTTGAGTTAAAAAACAGATTTTAATATAAATATATAATATATTACTATAATCATATTTACTGCTTTTAGTACTGCTCCTGTAGAGTTTGACGCTTTATTTGTTTTTCAGGCCGTACTTAAACAATATTTTCCTTTCAAGGAGCAGGAGAGACTGAAACTTAGTTTTAGTAGTGCTTTTAGTGGGACTTCCTTAATTTTAATTAGTGTTTGCAGTAGTGCTCTGGAGGCTTCCTGGGTTTTATTTTTATCACTCATCATTTAAAAAAAAAGTTTCTCGACACAATAAAAGGCAATATATTCTTAAAATCACTTTTTTATTTGGAACATTTTTCATTTTACCCTTTAAGGGCCAACGGCAACGGGTAGACTACTATATATATATATATATATATATATATATATATATATATATATATATAACTTCGATATACATCGCATGCAAATATAGAAAATTGTAATCCAACTTCCCGTTAAAATTCAAATGAGTTATCTAATAATAGATCTATTGTTGTAATTTTCCCTTTTGTTTTGATCTAAATTGATCTTTTCTGAACATTGCTCTGGTTAGCTTTCTTAATGAAAATTTTCGTAAAATTCCAATAAAATATTGCCCTAAAATAACCTTCTTTAAACTGATGACAGCAACTTTAAAACGGTGTCTATACTATTGCTAACATGATTTAAAAATGATTCAAATCGTTAACATTACACATACAAATAATATATATATATATATATATATATATATATATATATATATATATATATATATATATATATATATATATATATACTAGCAAAAGTACCCATCGTTGACTGGGTTCAAAAACAGCCTACAGAAAATGGACTCTGATTTATGAAAGTATGATAGGTTATGAGAAGGAAGGGTTGTAAAGAGATAGCTTCGAATTTGGGGGTATCAAAACCAAAGCAAAATATCAGGAAAGTAAAAATAAAATAGATAAACCTCATAATCTATTATACCATACCTGTTCACACTGAAACACTTATCACAATATTCTGTGGATCTATATTAAGAAACCTTGTTAAACTTTGTGACATATTTCCATTCTATGGAGGTCAGGCGCGAACGAACACCCCATGATTTTATTATACCATATTTCTTCAAACTGAATCATAGTTACCAAAGTATACTTACGCAGATAGATACTAAAAGTACTTATTAAAGTTTGTGCCTATTTCCATTCTATGGAGGCTAGGCGCGAACGCAGACCCCACAATTTTATTATACCATCCTTATTAAAGTTAAACCATACTTATCAAAGTATTCTTATGTACATCTATATCAAAAACACTTGTAAACATTTTTATTTTTAATTTTTAATTTTTTATTTCCATACTTTGTGGACCAGGCGCGAACGCAACCCCCGCAATTTTAATGCACCACCGTTCTGCCAGATCAAACATAGCCATTCCTGTGTCTCGATAGATCTTCTATCATTATATGTAATCAGTTTTTTTTTTTAATAGTCAATCATATAGGAGCCTATTCGTGACCACACACACACACACACACACACATTCAGCTTTATATATATATATATATATATATACATATATATATGTGTGTGTGTGTGTGTGTGTGTGTGTGTGTGTGTGTGTGTGTGTGGTCACAAATAGGCTCCTATTGAAGGTATATTTGAACCAAACGAGTAATAGATTGTTTTGGGTGAACCTCGTAATAATGTATGCATATGGGTATTTTTGGATGTATGCATGTATGGGTATGATCTTTATATACCTGGTTAGGAAAATTAATTTTAAAAAAAAAAGATGAAAGTAAGGAATTAAGGGTGAATGAAAGAAAAGGGGATAAAGAAATTCGGGTGAATAAATAAAGATGAAGGTAAGTACTACAATATATAAGCTTATATACTCAGTTGGTATAACCTAAATACTCTGCTTTCTGTCATGTGTTATTATATATTATTATATATATATATATTAGTATTGTATCGTTACACATCTTATGTATATCTGCCTAACCATCGAAAGAGTGCTTGCTTAATATGAAGATAGGCCTATGAACTTCATACTGAATTCAATATAAATTTTTACGTAGTATAAATTTTTACGTAGCAAAAAAAAACCTACAACTTAGGAAAATGTAACAAGCGGGTGGGGCCATGAAATATAACTATGCGTGTGGAGTTTGATAGAAAAAAAAGGGAATTTATGTAGTAAATGTATTCATGTCTATTTCTACTTTAGATGTATCATTTGGTGGCAGGGTGCATATATATATATATATATATATATATATATATATATATATATATATGTCTATATTTGTGTGAGTATGTATGTATAAGTGTATTTTTTGTATGCATGTATGTTTGTATATGTATATATATATGTGTGTATCTATATATCTGTGTGTATGTTTTGTATATGGATGTATTTGTATATGTGTATGTATGTATATGTATGTATATGCATATATATATTTCTGAACTATTAAAATAGGCTGTCTCGTATATGATTGTTGTAACAATATAGATTACAAGAATATATGGATGTCCGAATGTTGTTTATATGTATGTTATATATATATATATATATATATATATATATATATATATATATATATGTATGTGTGTGTATGTGTATATATATATGTATGTATATGTATGTATATATGTGTATGTATATGTATGTATGTGTGTATGTATGTGTATATATATATATATATATATATATATATATATATATATATATATATATATATATGTATGTGTGTGTATGTGTATATATATATGTATGTATATGTATGTATATATGTGTATGTATATGTATGTATGTGTGTATGTATGTGTATATATATATATATATATATATATATATATATATATATATATATATATATATATATATACACCCGTCTGGAGTGTAGTAGCATACTATTTCACATATGAAGGGATTACCACGCTACTGAAGTAAAGAAAAATGCCATTATTTGTCTCTGTATGTCTGTATGTGTGTGTGTATATATGCGCGGGTGTAGCAAAGTGTAGGCGTTTATAAGTATATTGATATATTAATATATATATATGTACATGTGGGGTTAAGATAACTTTCGTGTTTTATGTTTATTCATATTTTGTTTGTTTATTTGTTTTTATTTTATTTTTATTTTTATTCATTTTTATTTATTTTTATTTATTTTGTTTTGTTTTATTTACCTTATTTTAATTTTAATTTTAACTTTATTCCTGTGTAGTTTAGAGTTATTGCCTAGTTTCAGTACGTGTGTTGTGAGTAAAATAAAAGCGAACAGCATAGATTCGCTTTTGAATGTGTGTGTGTGTGTGTGTGTGTGTGTGTGTGTGTGTGTGTGTGTGTGTGTGTGTGTGTGGCGGTGTCTGTGTATGTGTGTGTTGTGTGTGTGTTGCATGTATGTTTAGATGGATGTAGATTGAAAGGCACCGGTCAGTACTTAGTTGACCATAGCTAATGTTCTTAATTTACAGACTCCAAGACAATAAAACTAAATTCTCAAATACCTTATGCCATAAAAACCAAAAGATAGGTTGGATAGGGGGAAAGGGTAATGAAAAAGATGTTTATTATCTTCAAAAACCTCACTAGTCCTCTCACCGTTTTTTATGACTCCCACCCAGGTTACATTCTAACTTGACAAACGAAATAGGAAAATGTATTTGGTTGAAATATCACTTTCGACGGTAATTCTTGGCCTGAAGACGTAATTCCCCAACGCGGGTGATTACAGAAACATGTATGCACATATGTAGCCATTAATGTTTGTATAAATAAAATTTATATATATATATATATATATATACATATATCACAGGTAAGACATATAACATAAATAGGATAGCCAAATTAATTAAGAATAGAAAACTAGATCTAATATCTGTAACATTTTTCTTAAGATTAAGGGAGGTGGTGTTTGATCAACACTACTGTAGAGCAATGATTTAATATACTGTTGTTTTTAAATCCCCGAAATAGTGTTTCGTGGTAAACATCAGATGATCCTTTAAATTAACATTATTACTATAGTGAATTCGAGAGAGCAAATTGATGTATTGATTGCAGGTGATTAAATGACTTACTGACTAAATAGTTTTCTAACGAATGATAAAAAATATAAAAATTAAATAAGTTTTTTATACAGTTTTAAAGGTTAAAAAACTTCCAAGACTATATATTTGACAGACGTAAATAACATTTAAAAAAAAAAATTAAATGTTTAAATTCAACGTTATTTCACGCGGTTAACGGTAGCCGAATGGATACGGTCTTTGCTAATCGAGCCAGAGATGGCTCGTGTTGCCGAGTTCGAATCTGTCGACTGGTGTTAATCGTAACACGCTGCACTGAAGATTCCCGAAAGGATGAAACGCTAGTGTCTGTAGGTATTTAATTATTATAGTAAAAAAATAATTATATATAGATAGAGAGAGAGGTAGGTAGATATAGATAGATAGATAAGCTTATTAAAACTAACAGAATATATTTGTATATATTATATTTATCTTTAATGTTCCGATTTTTGACGTCACATGATACAATTGCATTACGTTAAGCATTGTTAATATTATTACTGGTTTTATAAGTAATATTATTGTAGGTTGTTGAGTTTTTATGTTGGTAGTTTCTAGTATGTATTTTAATGGTTTGATAATGCATTGTTTTACTGTTATTAACTAGGATTTGTTTTAAATCAGAAATGAGCAGTTGGTTTTGTAGATAGAAGTAAATTGAGATAGCATTTACGAGATGCTTGGTGAAGCAAGCGGGATAGAATAGTGTTCGTAAGCCAATGTAGCTATCATGATGCAAATTCTGGCATCACGGAATTGAAATTGTTAAAGTCTCTCCTAAACAGTCTAGAAACATTCTCTTAACGTCTAACTGATGTCTAACGCACGTTTCACGGCTAATTGTTAAAACTCACTTTATTTCTCCTGCTTGTTTGTTTATTTGCTTATTTACCTGATGATGATTCGATGAAAAATCTAAAACTTTCATGATACATATGGAATGGATATCAATTTTTTTATAAAAAAGATCATAAGAAAAATCTTTAAAAAATTAAAAGTAAATTTAAACAGATTTTTTTTAATTTTTAACAATGTTTGCTTAATTGAATATATATATCTACTATTATATAAAAGGAACTCCCTGTGTGTCTGTGTGTCTGTGTGTTCGTTCCCTATAGACTCGAAAATGGATTTTTATTAAATTACATACAAATGTACCATGTGCCTTGCAGTGTCCTTAGAGAGGTTTTGTACCGGAATGCCTTCGATAAGTATCGATACTCGAAATAATCCAATGAAAGAACGGACAGACACTTTTGACAAAAGTTAACACCTTACACAGCCTAATATCACAAGTGCATTTGAATAGTTTTATTACCACACAAGCCGAAAATTTCAACATATAAAATCAACAGCAGGTTCTTTGATATGACAGCGCGTTTGAAATGCTTCTGTTTAAAGCACAATCGTTTGATTTTTAATATTTTAAACTTTGATTCAAGCTATTATATATATATATATTTAAAAGTTTATAACATGAACAGTACATTCTTTACAGTGCAATGTACACTACAATGTATTATGGACGATGTCACTGCGGAGCGGTATATAAAGCTTCGTCCCGGTGTTTCCAACTAAAACAGGCAAGCAATCGATTTGATTGAAAAAAATGGGCGATTTATTAGAATAAAACATATGAGAACTCGTAACATTCATACATTAATTGATCATCATTTAATCCCGAGCAGCGTCTGGTCACTCTGCCAGTATATATATATATATATATATATATATATATATATATATATATATATATATATATATATATATATTCATTGAAGCAAATAAACATACAACGCTTGGAAATAGTAGGAATTACGACCCCACTCACTTTTGAAAGATGATTGTTAACGTTACTATATACTTTTCGTCCCATTTCTGAACTCACTCGAACCTTAATTTGCTCGCTTCATTTTCTGGCTTGTCCAATCAAAGACCACCAGGAGAGTTGGCTTAAGATTTTGAATATTGTGTTTGTGTTTGTGTTTGAGTACGATTAATCAAATGTTTTTTCCAGGGTCGACTAACCAGACGTTTTATTTTGAAATCGATGGAAGAAAATACGGTGTTGGAAGTTATTTCACTGATCTGGATAAATGCATGGAATGTAATTGCCTGGCCGATGGATGCAGTTGTTGCGGGTGAGTATAACGTAATCAACATTCAAGCCATGCTGTCTTGTTTCTGTTTATTGACGCCTGCTTTTGAAAGGAGACATAGCCTTCTGGAAGCATAGATCACCCCAAAATTTAAAATCTAATTGAGGCTTCCTTCTCTTTTGTTTTTACCTGCGCATTCAACTGGCAATGCACGTGAGTCAAATTCAGTGTTTGTTGCAGGTGACGAGATAGGGCATGCGAAGCCGATTAATTTTTAGTGGACGCCGACATCGGGGACCGACGACGAGGTCTGCGACGCGGGAGAATCTTGTAAAGAGCACCCGAGAGAGGATGATCACGACTATTGCCGTTTCGACGGGGTCAGAGGCCACATCTGCTAACCTGCGTCGGGGGAACTTTACAACACTACACTAATACAGCAATCATTAACACTCCTAAGTACATACTTTAAGCGTAATACGTAAAAGTTAATCATTTATATACATTAAAAAAAAGATACAATAATTATACTTAATATCCATCACAACTCGTATCCTTAAAATTGATTTGGCAGTCTGCGACACTGACTTCCCGAAATAAAGAAATAAATAAAAAAATAAAGCAGACAAAGGAAAGCCTCGCCAAATAGTTGTATACGTTTCTTTTTATTTTCTTCCCTGAAGAAGAGATAGTACTCTCGAAAATTAGGGACATGAGCACCTACTATCTCGTACGACACATTATGTTGGCAAATAAAAGTAATATAATCGAAAATTATTGAAAATTTCTACTAATATTGCCATTATTCGTTTATATACAAACTCGTGTCCACGGTGTGTTCTAACGAACTGTATTGATATAGCCTTCAAACACAATTCCTTACAGAACTCCTTACACACTCTGCATAATGCTTCAAGCAAACTATAACATCCTCCTTATTTTAATTGGTATTAGGTTCTCTATTTTAAAATTGCCAACAGCAATTTTCATGTTGCATTGAAATATTTTTTTTTAAATTTGTTAAACTGTATACTAATTTAAAATATACCTTTTTTACATCTTTTAAGAATTAATTATTTTTTTAAAAGTTTTCTGCAATTCAACTTATATATTATTGAGAATAACTTTAAATAAAAACATATTAATATTGGATTTATTTCCTTTGCCTATTTACAAATTTAAGACAAATAAATAATATAATGTTTATGCATAAAAAAAATATCTTAAAATTTTTTTAACTACTCGGCTTTATTAAATTTTGAAATTTTACTCAATTCTAAAATATTTTGTTAAGATTTCGTAAAATAAATATGGGAGAAGTATCCACAGAAACATTTTCCTTGATATCTTTTATTTAAAAAAAACTGCTTTTTTTATATAAATTAATTCAAAAGAAAAAAAAAACATATAAACTTTCATGAAAATCTTCCCTTTAGTTGGTTTTTGCGAAATTTAATAAGCACGGGTATCTCTACACCTACAAAATGCCGACTACATTGGAACGTTTTTTAAAGGCGTCGATAATGTAAATACGGTTTTAGTCTCAATTTTTTATTATTATTTTCGTCCGTGGAATATGTTTTTAATATTAGTAATTAGTTTTAGGTTTCTTTCTTTAAATGGTGCAAAACTTCTGCTGCTATTACTAACTTATATTAAAGTCTATAGCAGCAGGAGCAGCATATATTTGCGGCTTAAGATTTTGAATATGTTTGCTTTATAATATATTTGCTGATTGATTGTAGTGTTCAACTTCCTTTCTGGCTTGTCCAATCAAAGACCACCAGGAGAGTTGGCTTAAGATTTTGAATATGTTTGCTTTATAATATATTTGCTGATTGGTTGTAGCGTTCAACTTCCTTTCTGGCTCGTCCAATCAAAGACCACCAAGAGAGTTGGCTTAAGATTTTGAATATGTTTGCTTTATAATATATTTGCTGATTGGTTGTAGTGTTCAACTTTCTATCTGGCTTGTCCAATCAAAGACCACCAGGAGAGTTGACAGCGTGACTGATGGCAATTTTCTCTCTTTCTTCCTGAAGACATTTCTATGTTGCACGGACCAATCCCAACTACTCTCTTGGGACGCCATACAACCCATCCAAGCCTTCGGGACCAGGATTCGACTAACACAAGAATACAAAGAATCCATCGTGGTTACCGCCAAATGATAACTTCAACACGCATCTATGAACTCTCTCTTTCAATGGATCAGTCAAATCTTTCATCAATGTCTGTGCACAGGAACTCTTCCCAATACTAACTCTTTTCATATCAACCTACTGACAAGGATGACCAATAAAATTGTTATTTAATGTTAGAATGAAACCTTTTGTTTTTCTAATTCTACAAGTTATATAATATTATATACAGGAGGTTTAATAATGTAGTGCTAGTTGAAGGTACCTAAAAGCAGTATCAGTTATTTGGGCCATCGTTAGCAGTAATAGTAACTATTAAATTCTGATTTTCCAATATAAATGTTTGTCGTTTGAGGAGTGAAAATTTTCTGTAGAAGTTAACCTAAATACCCGATTTTTTCAGGAGATATTAACCTAAATAACCAATAAATATTAACTACCCATGCGGGGTCGCAGAAATACCTGGATTAGGACCCAGGCGCGGGGCGAACCTCCTCGGAGCTGATGGACCTGTAGATCTACCCAGGTCATCCGTCTAGGAGAAGGAAAACTCTGAAGCTAAACCTAGGGGAGGGAGGCCTCTTCAGTCATGGACGACAACCTTCCTAGAGCTGGTGACTCAAACAAATCACCGGTTGGCAAACCTAAACTGCTTAAGGAGGAGATAGGCTCTGTCTATCGCCCGGCTTTCATACTCCTTCTTTGCCTATTGGTCAGGCGTAGAGGTACTATCACAGGGACTCGTCTAAATCACCCAGTGGTTGACCTTGTTTCCTGACCAGGGCAATGAACGCCGCTTTTCCCCGCTCCCGCCACATCCCATCCCCTTAAACTGGACACAGTGGGGTGCTTCAGTTCCATATATGTCGGTGCAGTTGGACTGGGCTGGCTTTGCCTAATGGATTGAAGGTACCGAATTGGCAGTTCCTGGCTGCTGTTTCCGACTGATAGTACAAGAGCCCTAACTCTTTCGTAGCGCTTAGAGCGGCTGCTCCATCAACAGTTGTAAAATATCGGGATGTTTGTAGTGCCATGTCGCGCATGGAAAGGGACCCTGCACTCATCTCCGGTGGGCTTTCCTGAGGCCACAATTCTGTGGGTGATGACAGCTGATAGTCTACTTGTATTGCATGTCTGGTATTCTGCACAACTACTTGTCAAGCACCCCCTCACTCACTCACCCTAACTGAAACTTTTAAATAAAATGAAATGACAGCTCAAGCAAAAGTTACGTTTAAACCAGGACCAAACTCAAAGAAAACCAACCTGCCTCCTTCCTTGAGGCTTGCATTTACTAATATCCGCGAGCTTAGAACTAACTTAGATGATGTTGAGTCATTTCTCCTTGTAAGCACCCCGGATATCTTAGCATTAAGTGAAACTAACCTTCAGTCCTCCATTCCCTCTAACCACTTTAACATGCCTGGTTATCTCCCACTCTACCGTAAGAACTCGGACAGACATATGCATGGGCTTGGAGTCTATATTCGTAACACCCTCCCCCTTACTAGAGAAATAAAACTGGAATCAGAGGACCAGGCCTTTATGTGCTTCAGACTAAATATCCAACACAATATAAGCTACTTGTATTTTCTCTACCGCTCTCCCTCAAACCAAGACTGTACCCTAATAAACAAAGTCTCAGACAGCATAGATATAGCACTCTCCCTCGATACTAGCGCACAAATACATGTATTTGGTGACTTCAATGTCCACCACAGTAACTGGCTAGGATTCTCTAATCACACAGACGTAGCTGGTAGCACAACACATAGCTTCTCTATATCCCATTCCCTATCTCAGTTGGTTACATTTCCGACACGTTTCCCAGACCAGCAAGATCAAAATGCCTCACTTCTAGATCTCTTTCTGACAACGGTTCCCGATGACTGTATAACAAATGCCCACAACCCACTCGGGAATGATGATCACGCTGTGATAATGGTAGAAATCAGCCTAAATTCTCGCCCTAAAACTGAAGACCCACTACTCAAAACAACGAGGTATTGCAAAAAGGCTGATTGGGAAGCCATCAGGGAGCTCATCAGAGATGCCGCATGGCAAAATATCTTTACTCTTCCAGCGGAACAGTGTGCAAATGAAACCACTGAATGGTTCAAAACTGCAATTGAAGCACATGTTCCCGCACGGAAATTCTATAGCAATCCCCACTCTCCCCAGTGGTTTACTTCTGCTTGTGCAGTTGCCATTTGTCAAAGGCAGCATGCGTTCCGCAGATTGAACCGACATAAGTCCAGCTCAAATAAACAGAAGTTTATAGAAGCTAGAAATAATTGTAAGAGAGTGATAGAGACAGCTAAGACAGATTACTCTGAAACCACCAGAAAACGCATCGAAGCACAGAAATTAGGAATCCGGGATTTTTGGAAAATCTACAACAGCGTAGTTAATAATGGACAGTCAACTATTCCCCCACTATCAAACAATCATGAGGTTGCTTTCACGGCAACTGACAAGGCTAATCTGCTTGCCAGTCAGTTTGCCTCAAACTCTACACTGAACTCGGTACACCACTCCCTCCCTGATTTTCCTCTGCGAACAGACGCCACACTAGACGATTTGAAAATCACCTCTTCTCAGGTACATGCTATTATAAAAAACCTAGACACCTCTGCCGAGGTTGCTCCAGTTCTCTCCAAACTTTACAATAAATGCCATAACGAATCTTGCTTATCGACTGCTGGAAAACCGCCACTGTGGTACCAGTCTTCAAGAATTCTGGTGAAAGAACTGGCCCACTAAATTATCGCCCCATTAGCCTCCTCCCGCTTTTCGCCAAAATATTTGAGTCCTTAGTTAATCAAGCTCTAGTCCAGCACCTAACAGTTGCTAAACTCCTGACTGACAAACAATATGGATTCAGGCAAGCCCGTTCAACAGCAGATATCTTAACTGTAGTTTCTGAACGTATATACCGTTCATTGGATAAAACAGGGGAGGGTAGAGCGGTGGCCCTTGATATATCTAAGGCTTTTGACATGGTAAGGAAAATTAGATCATATGGAATCACTGGAAGAATTCATAATGTAATTAAATCCTTCTTAAGTAATAGAAAAATCAAAGTTGTCCTCGACGGTCATACATCTAAACAATATGACATAAATGCGGGAGTACCTCAGGGGTCTATCCTTGGGCCTCTATTATTCCTGATATTCATAAATGACCTCCCTGATAAAATTGTTTCGGAGATGGGTATATTTGTCGATGACACCACTCTCTATAACAGATATGAGGGGAAAACAAATGAACACATATCCAAGGAAATGGCAGAAACACTAGAGGATGACCTCCAATCCGTAGTGGAATGGGGACAAAAATGGTTGGTCACATTCAATGCTGCTAAGACTAAGCTTGTTTCCTTCCGTAACTACAAGAAACCTTCTCTACCACCAATAGCAATGGCCAAGAACACATTGCCTGAAAGATCTTCTTTTAAAATCCTCGGCCTAACGTTTACAGGGAATATGAACTGGAATAGATACATTGAGAGCATTGCCAAGGCTGCTGCAAGGAAGGTTGGCTCCCTCTACCGTGCTAGAAAACTACTTACGCCTGACAGTATCCTATACCTCTATAAGGCCACAATTCGCCCATGTATGGAGTACTGTTGTCACATCTGGGCTGGTGCATCTGCTGCTTGTGTCTCACTCCTGGACAGGGTTCAAAAGAGAGTCGCCAACCTGATAGGTCCTGAACTGTCATCTAGGCTTCAGCCTCTGTCCCATCGACGAGATGTTGCATCCCTCTGCCTGTTCTACAAATACTTTAATGGTGAATGCTCTGACGAACTGCAAACACTTGTACCTCCCCGACGTGGCTACCCCCGACAAACCCGACAAGCTAGTAAGTCTCATCCTTTTACAGTAGAGATCCCTAGGTGCAAGAAAGCCTTTTAGTCCAATAGTTTCTTCCCCAGAACTGCGGGTCTTTGGAACACCCTTCCGGGATTCTGCTTTCCCAACTGCACTGATATGCAGAAGTTCAAGTGTAATATTAACAAACATCTTTCTACTCATCTCCCTTCATAATGACCCCGCTAATTAAGTCCCTGATAGTAGCCTCCTGCTTCAAAGTGGCACTGTGCCTTGTTTGGGGAGAAAATTGAATTAAAAAAAATAGTATTAGTCTAGTCTAATGTCGATGAGAAATAAAGAAGAGTGCCTTTTTTCCTTCTTTGTGTATTTGTTCATTTATTTGTTTATTTATTTATTTATTTTTTGTATGTTACAGAATCGGTTACTATGCCGGTAAATTTCTTTACCCTGGTTGCGAAATTGTCGCGGATGGCTGTGAAATGATTGCGTTGAATATGGAAAAGACGGCTCTGTGCAAAAAGAAAAGTTTAGATTTCATTGTGACAACGAAGAATACAACATGATTCTTATTACCTGCAAACGGACCTATCTACATCACATTGTAAAGTGATATCATTACTATTTTTAATGATTATTTCATCACGTTTTTGTTCAATTGGTTCTTCTTGAAAAGATTCGAACATTAAACTGGTAACCAACAATTTAATGTCAAATTAAAAAAAAGATCATCTTTAAAATAAAAAAACAAAGTTCGATTGCTGTTTTTGTTCTCGTTTCATGGTAAGAAAGTGTAATAGATAATTGATACGAAACTTTGAAAATAAAAATATGTATGGATGACAAAAACTCTTTTAATCATATGGATTAAATGCTTAAAAAGGTTAACTTATAAATCAATCCTATCAGTTGACACACTGATTCTCTTCAGATTACCGAAGTTAAGCAACGAAGAGCCTGGCCAGTACCAGATTGGGGAACATTTGAGAATGCCAGGCACTGTATGTACCGCGACGAGACTTTTCCAGGTTGGTATCTGGGGGTACGTTTAATCCAATGGAAGAGATGAACTCCCAGTTTTCGTTAAGACATACATCTAGGAAAAGGGAAAACTCTGATGTAAAACTTGAGATCTGTTGTGTGCTCTGTCTTGTAGCAGCCATTGCACCGACGAAGATTAGCAGTTGTACAAATAAGTATGCTTGATTTTGCACAAAGCCTTCACCACTATAAACAAATTATCTGTGTGGATTTCCGAACAACTTAGTTCTTGTGGTGGATCTCATACGTCGAAATTGACGGGTGGGTCTATCACCAGTTGTTATATCTGTCCTGGCTTCGAAATTATCGTTGACGACTACTTTAAATCGAAAAAGAAATGACGGTTCTGTGCAATGACATTGATTTCACTGTTAAAAGAAATAACAAAAAATCAGTTCCCGTTAACTACGAATGGGCCTATATGCGCCCCATTGCAAAGTAATATTGTAATATTCTTAGTTAAGTACATTTTTGTTCAATATTTTTTGTTTCTCGAAGATTTCGAATATTAGAGGGAAGAAAGCCAGTACAATTGCAATATTTTAATCTCAAATAAAAATTGATGAACATAAACTTGAAAAAGGAAGATCAAGTTAACATTAAATTCTTATTTCAAAATAAGAAGATGCAGTAGAATATCTGAGAAAAAACATTGATAATTAAAAATATATAAATTTACAAAATCTAAGTTGTTGGGATTAAAACGGTTATATTATTCCAAAGGAGGATATTTTATAGATAAATTCTACTAGTTAGTATACCCGTCCCGCGATTGGTTTGTAATACTAAACCATGATTAGGCTCTTTAAAAATTCTAATGTACCTCGGTTAGAGTTAGTGTTATTGCTCTGAGATGAATTATCTGGATTGTTGTGTTTAATGGAATTAGAGTCGCTTTTATAGAATTAGAGTCAAGTTATGTGTCGATCAAATTTAGTTCAAATAAGAAGTAAATTGTGTGTCCACTGGAAGCTTGATCATCTCATAGCATCTATATATATATATGTATATAAAAGTCAGTGGATCAAGTGAGTCGCATGTCTTGACTGACCCATACATGGAAAAATAGTTTTAATATTAAAAGGGTCCTTTCGTTTACTTAAAATTAAGTGACATTGTAGAAATAGAAATTTACAAGAGAACGTGAAATGATATGCAAGACTTTCTTTAAATCGTCCGTTTTCCCTGAAAAAAAAACATGATTTTTTTTAATTGCAGATTGCACTAACGCATGCATTATGTAAAATCCGACTAAACGAAAAAAAAAACACAAAAAAGATAAATATCTAGATTGCCACATATCCGAAGTGATGCATATTAAGAGAGCCACACGTTAGAAGTTCCATATATCCGGGGGAGCACATCCAAAGTTCCGCATATCCGGTGTGCCAATTTATTTGAATATAAGAATATGTAATAGAATTGTGTGTGAATACAACATAAGTCTGAATTGTTGGATTTAAGGGGAAATAACTCTTTATGGTTTAAACCCCCATTAATGGGTTTACGTATGATTCAAAATGGAGTCAAATTTTGTGTAAAATTATTTACGAATAAAAACATGTTTTAGTAGGAAGTTTCCCTCTTCTTCCGGCGCAAGTTTATACGAAACCGGATGAAGACGACTTCTTAATAACCATCTGGATTATTCTGGTGAAAATTCAACTTCCTAAGTCTTATAATCTATAGGTAGTTAGTGGACACGCAGTCAGAAACATGTCTCTCATTTTAGTGAAGATTGTCACAAGAAAATATCTGACACGCATTCTACTACAACCACATTGTTCCGTAGACTTACGTGTTATCTATCAGACCAACGTGTTATAGGCCATCACGTTGCTACTGTAAACAGGAACTACAATAACATTATGAAGTGTCTAATAAACAATCATATCACTGATATCTAGTATATGAAAGTAATTAGAGGGTCTTATGGAAGTAGACTTTTTGTGATAACATTTTTTATACACAAGTTTTATACACAAGTTTGCAACATTCTCTAAATTTACACGGTTTAAATTTAAGCTTTAAATTTTACCCATTTTTGACAATAAAGAATAATGTAATAGATTTTAATCAAAATTTAAATAAAAACTCAAGACCTAAGTTTTATTAGTGTTATATATTGATTTTTTATACTTGTAAAGCGACATAAAATTGGTACAAAACTGTTTAGTTCGGAGGATTACTTTTACCCATCATGGGACGGGTATTCACCTAGTTTATTACATTTTTTGTTCATTCATTATTTATTATTGTTGCGTGATTTCAGCGTTTTTAATAAAGACGTTCGATAAAAAATTACGGACAGCAAACATAATCTCCATACTGACAAGCAATATGGGCTTCGTCTTTCAAAATTAACCACTGACATGCTGATTGTAATATCTCATAGGATCAGAGAATCTCTTGATGAAGACTTTCTAGTGCAATAAACTCCGTAAACTTATATTCTATTCATTTATAAATTTTCTGTACTGCCAAACAGTAACTAACTTAAGTAATTTAATTAATAAAAAAATAAATTACGGAAACCTGTCTAAAAATATCAAGGATGATAATTCAAATGAAACCGATATGTATTAGCTAGCTAGAAAGATATACCGATGAGGTTTAAGAGTTCACAGGAAAACAGTACATACAGACCGTATGGAGAAAGGGACAAAACGTTAAATGAGATAAGTGAATGCAGCAAATATTAGGTTGGTGCAAAAATAATGTTTTTTTGACGTTCAACTTCATGTCAGAAAACGAAATTATTTTTGCACCAACCTAATAAAAAGGGCGCAGACACCAACACGACTGCGTGGTAAATACAGTACAGTTTTAACTATGAAGACAACTGCATTTTAGAGATATAGTAAAGCGTGTTTAAACACATCCAGGTTAAAAAGGGTCGTTTGTTCATAGAGGAAGGATGATTCACCTTCTTCAAAAATGAACAAAGATAACGTGAATGAGGAGACAACTGATCTTTTTTTGATAAAAGCCTGATTATTAGCTTGTGAAAATATGAGAGGGAATAACGAAGAATTTGATTCATAACTTACTACAAGGTGGAACGATAAAAGTGCCGCCCCAAAGAAAACAACAATACGGCTTTTTTTTAAAACTTTTATTGAAAAAAAATCAGTTCAGATCCGGAACGGGGAGCATGCCTTTTCCAACGGAAGCTCGGCAAATACTCAGTGGATGGCAGCGATCAGGCTGGCTTTTGGTGCCAAGTTGTTTAGGTTCTTGACGTATAACCAAACGGAGTAGTCCAGCGGGTTCAAGTCGAGGGAGCAGTGTGAGGAGGGTACAAAGTCGTAGTACTCCTTCTGAAGTCAAGTCTGGTTCTCTTTGAACTTGTGGACCGACGCAGAGTCCTGCTGCTACACACAGGGTTTGCCAGTGGCCATCTGATTGCACCACTACACTCTTAAACATATCCAGGTACATATTGGTGTTGACCTTGAAGCAGACATCGAAGATGTGAGGTGGCATGACGTGGGTCTTCACTTAAAACCATACTAAAGACCATAAATGTGGGGCGTTAAGCTGTGCCACCAAGCATTGAACCGTCCGGATTTGCATTTTGAGGGTGCTGGCAATGGTCCTATTGTCATAGCTGCATCTTGATGGTGCTGTCAATGGTCCTGTTGTAATAGCTTGGATCAGTAGAGATGCTGGGTTGTACAACGGTGCATCTCTGATCTCGCTCATTGAATATTGTGCCACTTTCAGACATGATAGAAAACTCCTATCGCTCTTGGGATTTGGACACAACAGGCCAATTAAGAGATGGTCTGCCACAAAAATCAGATCGTATTTTTTAGGGTGATAATTTTATCGTTTGACCATATATATATATATATATATATATATATATATATATATATATATATATATATATATATATATATATATATATAAGCGTTGTTTCGATTAATCGGAATCGGGAATTGGAAAAATCGGAACTTTTGGGAGTATCAAAATCGATATCGGAATTGGAATAGTGTGAGCCTAATTTCTGATTACAAAATGATTCTTTTAATTTTTTTTCTTAGCAATACAAACATGAAACAAATACAAATTTATTTATTTATCGAAGTTGTTCGTTTAAAACATAAGACCAAGTGTCACAGAATGTTAGTATTTCCGATTTTGTCATCGAGAATTAAATAAAACTTTCCCGAACGTGAATAACTGCTACTTTTATACGAATATTCCTAGGTATGTATGCAAAATATATTGTACTATTGCCCCTTCGGGCTTCCATAGCTTTGGGGTTTTTCCTCCAATTATTTTGTTAGTCATTCTTATGGTAGCATCAAGAATGGAAATAAACGTTTCCGAAATGTAAAGAAAAATGTAATGTTTATGTTGGTAACTATAAATGATGTTTTCTAGTAAGGTAAATATCGTTATTATGCGAAATGTTCGAAGTAGGTTGAAATAAGTAATGCTTGAGACTGAGGAAAGCACCTTTATTTAAGGTGTAATCGCATTAACACACTGGTTCTTGTTAAATCACTGGAGTTAAGCGACGTGACGTTTCACCAGTACCAGATGGGTGACCACTTCGCAATGCAAGGTGTCATATGTCATCTTCGGATGATCGAGATATACATGAACTACTTGTGAATTCGATATTCCCTGTAAAGATCTTGCTTGGGTGGAAGCACACAGGCCAATTTTCTATCTATTATTATATTATACCTAATATATAGCAGTGGATACACAGGTAAAAAAAAAATAAGTATGACTTGGCTGCCATCAGCTAGAATCGAAGGCAAAACATACACCTCTCCAGCCTTATTCATTATCATATATACTAGTGGAGCAACCAAACATGATTTGGGATCAGAATCATTTAATTAGTGATACAAGTATGACATCTGCTAGCAGCTCATGTTTTGTGGAAAAAGTGTTAACCATAAAAATGTTCAATATGGCGGCCATTATTTTTTAAATGACTGTCAGTTAATGAAAAAAAAAACAATGGTAACCTATAAAAGCGTTCAATTTCTTACAGTTTGGATGTAACATTATTGATTAATTTGCCTTTCTTGGTGTAGCTCTTAGAGATATAGATTTCCTGCACAAAACTATTATTTATAAGCATATGACATCAAGAAACATTATTAAATGGTTATAAAAGAGGGTGTGTCCTACCAGGTGATTGACATTGCTGTGCAACTCAGCATGCGCTTCAATATCGGTTAAAGCTCAAGTTTAGTATATAAAATGTTGTCTAATAAAGTCCCAGAGACATTGATAACCGCACCTGAATTGACAGGGTTTTTTCAGCGTGGGAGAGCCGAGCCGAGCCGAGGATAGCACGGCGTTCAGTTTTATTCGGATAGTGTACAGACGAGACAAAACTAATGATATTGGATGAACGATCGAGTTAAATGTAGGACAATAGCATGAACCTAACTGTATCCCATAGAACAAAGTGAACAGAAGGATGTACTGGGGTAAACTCTGTCAATTCAAAGGTTTTATGATGGATGCAGAATCCAAACGGAAGATTGACTGGAGTAAATGTTGCTTTTGTCAGGAAGATAAAAGTAATGAAAAACTACTTAACAAATTTCAAAAGAAACAGGAATGTTCTGGTTACAGCAACATTGCACAGAATGTATCACTGTTTCATGCTAATAGTGTTCAATCCAAGGCTAAACAAAAGTCATAACATAGAAGTCACACTGAAATAAAATAAAGCAGTGTATCATCGCGACAGACTGTTATTCAATAACACTAAACTATTTAAAAAAAAAAAGAATAAGAGGAAAGTAACCCCAAGCACACCAGGTGACTCGTGTTCGCTCTATGGCAGGATATAGATGACTTCAAACTCTCCCAAAGTACAATACTTTTTATGTGAAAAAGATCAAATATCTAATTTAAGGCAAGCGATAGCGATGCAGGTAAATAAACGTTTAAAACAATGTGCGAAGCCACTAAACCATTGAGAGCTCCTTCCAAATTGAAGCGTTGGTGACGTCGTTGCTCAAGCAATAAAGTATCACTCGCGATGCTTGGTGGAGTTATACAATTTGGAAAGCTCACATCTTAATGCAATCAAGCAAGAGGAGAGAGGCACTAGATGAGAAAACGAATGATATCCTGCAGAATTATCAGAACTTGTCATCTACATAATGGACAGCAAATTGACCAATACAGAAGCAACACCAGCTGTATTTAGGCTGGCTGATCTAGCCGCACTATAGAAGAACCGGTTAGAACAACTCGGTGTGTACTCACCAGATGTCAACTCAACCAGGTTAAAGTAACAACTATTCGGAAGAATTCCTGATCTTGAAACTCACAAGAAAGAGCGTGATGTCCTCTTATCATTCAAAGAAAATAAAAGCGTAAAGTTCTTTCTGATGCTAGCAAATATAGTGAAGTTATTCACCTGGGTAAAGCAGCTAATATCATCCATAGAGAAATGCTTGACCACAAGACTAAATTTAGCAAAGATTTCACTGACCAGTCTGCAGAATAAGATGTTCCTCGATCTCTTCTAATGTGCGTAGCATTAAACCTGGTGTGGACATTAAATCTCATCTGACACACGGAGTAGGAAAATTAGATTTTGCAATAAAACTGCAACTCGGAGTACAAAGAGGGATTAAAGACGCACAGATATTCAAAAGACCTAGAAACATCATTTGCTGTATATGTTGGGATTAACGCGTTTACCAAGATAAGAAAAAGGGAGTTGATTGACGAGAATGGAATCAGAATATTGCATGGCAAAGTTTTTCGGAATATCAGGCCAATTAGGAGAAAACTGTTTTAAATCAATCTGCAGAAAATGATGTGTGTGTCCACCAATTTTGCAAAAGAGAGTGTTTACTATATCTTCTTTTGACAACACAAACGCATGGGGCGTATTCTGGTCTTCGCCTGGAAAAGGTCAACAGAAATTAAATGAGTCAGTTTAAGTTGCAAACTGTCAACTTTCACGTAAAAGTGTAAAGTTGAAATTAAACAAGTTAATCGAAAACAAAAAAGATTAACTTTAAGTTAGAAAGGACAACTTTAATTTTTACAAAGATCAGCTTACATTAAAAATGTCAACCTGAAATTGAAAATGGTCAAATTAAAATTGAAAAATCTAGATTATATTAAAAATCAACTTAAAATTGAATAAAATCAACTTAAAATTCCAAGCGGTTAATTTTTATTTGAAAAGGGCAATTCAACACGTAAACTTAAAAAACGACAGACAACGTGAAATTAAATAAGGTGAGTTTTAAATTTTAAAAATTTACTTAAAATAAATTAGTTCAGACCTAGAAAAGAACACATTAAATTACAATTAAAAAGGTCAATTTTAAATTTTAAAAAAGTTAATTTAAGATTTTAAAAGTAACCTTTAAATTAACAAGGTTAATATCAAATTAAGAAGAGTTAACTTAAAAAAAATTAAAATAGGTTAATAATGATAGATAAAAATTGAATAAGATACACATTAAATTAAAAGTGAATGACTTAAAATTAAAAACCGTGAATATAAAATATAATTTACACATAGTAGGTTCAATCAAAATTCAAATGTTAGCACAAATTTAAATTTTAAAAATGTAAAAAAAAGTTCAAAACAAGGACCCAAGTTTACTCAGTAAATAAAACGTTGTTTAATAAATCGTTATGTATTTGCATTTTTTTTTTTTTTTTTTTTTTTTTTTTTTTTTGCATTTCCATACACCATCACGAAAACAACCGCTGGGTCATAAGCTTCATTTCAGTAATTTGCGTTCCTGGGTGGGTTGCCTCTAGGCGTGAGATAAACCGCGTCACACACACACACACACACACACACACACACACACACACACACAGAGTAAATCAAACTTACTAAGGGAGATAATAACTTCCGGTTAATACTGGAAAAATATCCAGTAAATAAAACGTTGTCTAGTAAATCGTTATTTTATTTATTTTACGTTTTTGCATTTTTTTTGTATTTCCATACACCAAACATGGATATAAATATCACTAAAACATCCGCTTCATTTCGGTACCTTACTTGCCTGAGTTGGTTGCCTCTAGGCTGAGATAAACCACGTCACACACACACACTAGGAAAATTTATAATAAGATGTCAATTTAATTTTTTTTTAATGTCAACTTAAATTTTGAAAAATGTTAACTTAAATTTTTAGAAAAATGTCAACATAAATTTTTAAAAATGCCAACTTGAAATGTTATATATTTAGTAGCTGTTGATCTGTTCAATATTTTAAAATTTGAAGTTGCGGTCAGCGAATCATTCTTGACTGAATGATAAACAGATCTAATAGACACGGAATATCGTGTTTAAAATTTAAATCATAGTAAAATATGCTTCAATGGAATGTTAAAGCAACCTATATATATATAATTACATAGTTTTATAGGATGCATTCGATTAGATAAGTCGCACACTGCATATAAAGTAAGCAAGTGGGAATATACGGTAGGTACAGACACTACCGACTATATGATTTAGCACAGACAATATAACAAACATTCAACTTTTTCAACAAACACTTTATATATCCCAATTTATTTTTTCAGTCATTTGAAATATGTACATGTATAATTCAGGGTAGATTTTATCAACCATTTGTAAATATGTACATGTATAAATCAGGGTAGTTATTTTATTATTTGTTTTTTTTATCCGTGTTGGCTTAAAACGTATTTCATACGTATTTTATTTTGCAATATGTTTAAATATATTTTGTTCATTATGAATATCTTATCTGTTTTTTTTTTTCAACATTGATATTTTATCGAATTTTAACATTTTTATCGTTAGCGTGGGTTTTGGCTATTTTTAAAGATGCGGCCAGTGTCTACAACTCGTCCAAGCTAGTACCCACGCTACTAGAAGGGAATTACTGTGCAAGTTAAACGCAATAGTTCTGATAGGATTCTAAAAATTTGGACGATATGACATAGTCAATGGTAGAATCCATCGTACCAATTTCGAAGCCTAACGTAAAATTATGGACAGTAAATGTGATGGCAGGATTTTTATGGATTCGATGGGCAACAATTTACTTTGATTTCTGAAAATCTATCATGTGTAGCCGTAGTAAGCTTTTAACAGGTAAAGACATTTTACATGTGGTTCATATATATATATATATATATATATATATATATATATATATATATATATATATATATATATATACTAGACTACCCGTGACCCGTTGGGTCAGTATGTTATATTAGCTATGAAATTCATGTATGAGCGTGACACTTGTGACGTAAAGGAAATAGTTTTGTTTTTGTTTTTTGTTTTTTTGCATAACAGAAACATTTCTATGAAATATATTAAAATGAAAAATCACGGACGGATCATTCAAACATGAAAAAAAAAATCCTCCCTATTCGTGTAAAGTTATCTATTTTTCTGAATAATCGCTCAAAAATCGAAAATTAAACATGATTTTCCTACGAATCGAACACCGACGAAAGTCATTTAACAGCAAAAACGCACATGAACCTACCGATGAGAAATATAAGAATGAAAAACCCAGATTGGAATCCTTCAACCAAGTTATAGAAACTTAAAATCTAAAAAAAAATAATTAATAAAACCTGAAGCAAAAAAATAAAACCTAAATAAATAAAAAAATAAAACTAATATTGAAACAGATTAGTAAATGTGTCAACAAATTCACTGTTCTCACACAACTATTTTGTATCTAGAAATGTAAACAAAAAATAAAAAAAGAAGGAAGGAAGGAAAAGAGACATATAGTAGTAGTAGTAGTAGTAGTAGTAGTAGTAGTAGTAGTAGTAGTAGTAGTAGTAGTAGTCTTGGCTTTACTACAATTGCTCTTATGTTTGTCAACGGGTTAAAGTCGTTTAGTTATAAGAAAATAGCGACAGTATAGTTGTAATAAAGAATAGTTGCAAAACGCACCCACTCTTCCCATGTTAAATAATAATTTCGAAATAATAACGTTAATATTTCAGTGCGCAGGTCAAATTCTGCAAAAGAAGCGATTTGTGTTTATTTGTTTACGTTGTTATGGGTTAATATTTATGTGCGCATGCGCAACCAGATGTCGTAAACAAGAAATGGGCTACATCACTCGTTACAAGGTCATTTGAGTTTTATAACATTATAGATATATATGGCCGTTTCAAAAGTGATGGCTCCTGATTTTATTCCGCATGAATAAATCAGAGGGGATTGAAAATTGCATTGTTATGATGACTAAACTTGTGCATTCATGACCTGGAAGTTTCATCTCCCTGTTGCATGTATTAAACAGTTTTACATTAATTTGTGTGTGTGTGTGTGTGTGTGTGTGTGTGTGTGTGTGTGTGTGTGTGTGTGTGTGTGTGTGACCTTAAACTATATCCAGTGGTGAGGTCCCAGCTTGTGGGCTTTGGGGAGTGTGGAGCCACCCTTTAATTACCATTCCTCCCAGGTCCACTCTTACCCGGAGTCGGAGTGGTAGTACCTGTTAGGGTCCCAACTATGGGTTAAATAGAAACCGACGTGAAAACAACAAATATATTCTATTAAAAATATTTTTCTTTCTTTGGATTCGGCATTAAATAACCCGAAAAGGGTTGATATGCCGTAAAACAAAAACAACCAAACCAAGCCAAATAGTGGTTATTCGGAATTTTAACCAGTTGTCTTAAGGGGGGTAACTCTTTTTTACTAAAATAGTTTACAAATTTTTTTCTTATTCGAATGTTTCATTTAAGAAAAATTACAATATCGTCGCATTTTACTTTTTCTTTTACTTTTTTTTTCTTTTTGTTATTTGTGTTATAAAAATTAGTTACATAAAATGAAATAGGTGACAATAACTAGTTTTTTTGGGGGGGGGGCAATTTTTAGTAAAATAGAGTTACCTCCCTTAGAACAATGGGTTGGAATTTTTTGAATAAATGTAATTGTTTTAAAACGCCGGTATGTCGTAAAATGATTTAACGTTTCCCGTAAAAAATTAATTATGCACTGCATACAGTTTCACTGGAAGCGTTTAGATGCGATATTTGAAAGAATCTGCACTTACTATTAGTTATGCTGTTGTATTAACAAAATAAATGGACAAATAGGCAATAACAAAACAATTTCTGTTTATTTATAAATGTTTAAATGTGATTGTCTAACTGTTTTGCTATCAATGGAGGCATGAAAAAAAAATGAATAAAAAATATTTCTAGTTGTCGACACCGGATCCGATTGTTGAGTTCGCGTGCAACAACTTTACAGAACACACGCCAACCCGAGTTACCTCCCTTAGTAGATTTTACTTAAAAGATCAAGGGAAATAACCACAGAAAATATTTAATGTGGATTATCTCCCGTTAATAATACACGCTGAGATTTCTGAATATTTTTTTCTAATATCTATTGCAAATAGAGATTTGGTACTCGTCTGAATAATTTTATTTATTAACTACTAAAATGTTTTTCTCTGCTGAAATATTCTTGAGAAACCCTTTTTAAATTGTTTTATAAATACACTAGCGCCACTTCCCACAGCAAAGCAACCATACCTTAAACTGTTTTACATTAAAAATTATACCCAC
>NC_136494.1:69363276-69455776 GCF_053919585.1 Euprymna scolopes | reverse complement strand
AAAACATGTTAACATAAATACTTTTATCTGTACATATTTATTCCGCTATGATAACATTCGTTCCGACATTCTATTTTTACAAATATTGATAATGATCATAATAATCGTCGACCAGTACACTTTTCGGCGTTGCCCAACCAATATCTAACAGTAGATGCATCAATTCAGATAAATAATATAAAAAATTATATTAAAAATCAATTAAATTTTTTAACTAATTCAAATTTAAAAAACAAGTACTCAAACAGTTTTTACATAGCTAATAAATATTTTGCTGTTGTTTTCCTAATTAAATCAACAACAAAATTTCGTAATTGTTGCTGTTATGCTTAAATCTAATTTTAAAATAGTAAAACAGCTTGCTTAGTTTAATTTTTTTAAAAAAACTTTTTTTTTTTCAAAATTTAAATTGCATTTTCTCTTTGGGCTTGCACAACGAGTGAAATAGAATTATCTCTCATATATTTTGGTCACAATGTGCACAATTGTCAAAAGCTTCGTAATCTTGTCAATGCCTCTGGATAATTTTTTTTTGCTTTGGTTTTAATCATGCTTTAGTTGTGTTGTGAAGACCTCTTTACTAAGAGTACATTATTATATTTATTAGATGGTTTGCTGAAATTCTGTTTTTTTTTTAGTTCTAACATTCATTTCTATTAAAACATGTTAACATAAATACTTTTATCTGTACATATTTATTCCGCTATCTAATTTTAAAATAGTAAAACAGCTTGCCTAGTTTAATTTTTTTAAAAAAACTTTTTTTTTTTCAAAATTTAAATTGCATTTTCTCTTTGGGCTTGCACAACGAATGAAATAGAATTATCTCTCATATATTTTGGTCACAATGTGCACAATTGTCAAAAGCTTCGTAATCTTGTCAATGCCTCTGGATAATTTTTTTTTGCTTTGGTTTTAATCATGCTTTAGTTGTGTTGTGAAGACCTCTTTACTAAGAGTACATTATTATATTTATTAGATGGTTTGCTGAAATTCTGTTTTTTTTTTAGTTCTAACATTCATTTCTATTAAAACATGTTAACATAAATACTTTTATCTGTACATATTTATTCCGCTATCTAATTTTAAAATAGTAAAACAGCTTGCCTAGTTTAATTTTTTTAAAAAAACTTTTTTTTTTTCAAAATTTAAATTGCATTTTCTCTTTGGGCTTGCACAACGAGTGAAATAGAATTATCTCTCATATATTTTGGTCGCAATGTGCACAATTGTCAAAAGCTTCGTAATCTTGTCAATGCCTCTGGATGATTTTTATTCCTCGTTTTCATTTTTCAATTCAAGACGTTTCTAATTATGTTACCGCCGATATTCATATTCTACTAGAGGATTCCCGAGTTCATAAAAGATACACCTAAAGATGACCGGTTGTTGCATCGTTGGAAACGTTTTGAATATAAAAAGTTCACATCTTTTTAAAGCGAAAAATGTGGAGGTTTTTTTAGCTGAAAAGTACATCTAAATCTGGATTGATAACTACCGCTTTGTCAAGCATCTCAACAACTTTCTGCAATGAGAAATGCTTCAAAAACCAAGGCAATATCAAAAACGCCTTCAGCGACTTCATCACCACCAAAACACAAGATTTATACGTTACTGGCATAAATACACGTTGGCAAAAGTGTGTTGATTGTGACGGTGCTTATTTCGATCAATAAATTTATGTTGGGCCGAGATATGTTCATTTCAATTTAAATGTTAAAAACCGCAAGCACTTTTTTTCAACCGGATAGTAGATTTCAATAATTAAAGATTGTGGCCTCGAATTTGTGGCGATTGTGTTCGTTACAACTCTACTTTCAACCGAGTCGTTGTTTGTTTCGTTCACCACACTCTTTTCTTCTACCTCTTCTTTTACACACGTCCGTTCGCTTTAGTGACTAAAAACCGTCTGTCCTCCCGCTTTCCTTTCCTCGTTATTTATGGAACCAGGGTACGAGATTCTCCGAAATTTCCCGAGATTCCACGAGACATTTTTCCACATAAAAGCCTGCGGGCGCCATCTTGATTCTCAATGTTTCGTGGGTTTAATAATCAAATATGTAACAACTAGGTCAAAACTGACTGGCGCATACACGCAGCTTGCCTCCCGTTTTGCCCAATTATATGTCACTTCTCAGGCGAGCTAAGCACGTGACAAAGTAAGTAAAAAGGTTGAACTCAAATACTCCGCTCTCTTTTTCCCTCTCCCGTACATGTATACAAAACTGGCAGTATGCGTGTAAGAGTGCTCCACCGGGGTCCTGTTGGCACTAAAAAAATGACTACAATCTATCGCAACTTAACGAACTCACACGCGCGCGCGCGTACACGCGCGAGCACGCACGCGCACACACACACACACACACACATATACACCATTTATAGATTCTTTCAATTTCTTTCTAATAATATAAAAAGCAATGAACATTCCCTTCAATAACTTTTAATTAAGAAAATATAATTCATATAACTGAGCAGAGAAGTTTCGATACAATATTTCAGATCCCTGCGATACATGGCACTAAAACTGTCAACATCAGAACTCTTCTATATCTAAACTTGACTCTCCTTTGCTCTACAAGAACTCTTTATATTCACGAGCATTGTAATCTTTCTATTGCTGTAATTATTACTGAACACATATAAAATATCGCTTGTCTGAATGTATGCCTCTAAATCTTTTGTTTGTTTTCTTTTCTTTTCGTGTAACATGACTCTCGTCTTTCTCCCATTATAAACACCTCAAAGCAAAATCCCGAAATGTAACTCTCCAAGCTAGTAATTACCTAATATGGTGACTTCTTAACCGGTAGTCCTTGCCATAAATTTCTTAAATTCCAATTCTACCTTCCAACAAGCAAGGCTAGCTAGTAACATATAACAGTAAAAAATATTTTCATATCCAATTTACACATATGATAACTGTGTGTATGAAAACAATATTTAAATTAGAAAAATAAAGTAATTAAAGTCACTCTTTCTCTAAACGCTCACTGAGACATTAAAATATTAAAAAGTGGTTTAATCAGCATAAGCTGAAGGTGTAAGAATAGATAGCTTAAACCTGTGGAATTTGTTCAGTTTATCACAAATTACAGAATATTTTTTTTTAAATAATACGCGTGAGCTATAAAATTATCATTATCAACATAATTTCTCTTCTTATTTTTAATTGAACTATGATTTTGGTTGTGCTGTGAAGCTTTCTTTACAAACAGTATTAAAAATTTACGATGTTGACCATCTCATAATTTATTCCTTTAATTCAGCTGACATTTACAATTCTCAGTATATATAGATAAACAGATTAGCCTAAAGTACTTGTTAAAAGCATATTTTTTGCCAAGAGGTTTTGCCATTTTCCAACATACTGCACCTGGTATTCTCATCCATCTCGTACTGGCAAGACTTGATATTGCTTAACTTTGGTAATTTAACAAGAACAGATGTGTCAACATGATTATACTGTATTTTTATTTTGAGTATATTTAAATATATTATTAAATATACTAACTGTTAAGTTTTGAGACATTGTGTTGAACAAAGATGGTGGCGTAGTTCAGATCAGTAACCAAGATGGCGGTGTAGTTTATATATTTATTAAGTTTATTCTATTCGCTGTTGTCTAGAAGCAAAAGCATTATTATTAAGATTTCTTTGGTTTTAATCATGCTTTAGTTGTGTTGTGAAGACCTCTTTACTAAGAGTACATTATTATATTTATTAGATGGTTTGCTGAAATTCTGTTCTATTTGGTGTTCCCCTGGAGCAAATAAATTGTCATTTTCAACATTATTTCCCTTTCGTACGTTGATTTTAATCATACTTTGATTGCGATATGAAGGTCTCTTTATAGCTACATTATTATATTTTCTAGCTGAGGAAGGTTTACTGAAACTTTTGTTCTACTTAGCATGACTTGAGAGCAGATAAATTGTCGTGATCGACATTATTTCTCTTCGTACATTGATTTTAATCATGCTTTTGGTTGTGCTGTTAAGGTCTCTGAACTAACAGTACATCACTATATTTATTTTATTCATACTTTTATGTTAACCGTACTTTTGGCAGTGTTGTGAATGCGTTCTTACTATTATTACTGTATTATATTTGGTGATATAGATTTTTTTTCTGCTCGGCAATGTCAAAAAACAATTTAATTGTTATTATTTACATTACAGTCTTATATTTTCTAAGAGAGGGGGATCTAATATAATATTTTATCGGTTCCCCCAACAAAATGAGGGTGGACCTGTAAATTCACCCTTATCCGTTCGTCTTGTCGTCTGACTTTTCTCAAGCACTACGCCTGGGGATTTTTTTTTAAATTTTGCACAAACATTAAACATGATACGAGTAAAAAAGTAACAGAACAGATTTTCCGGGAAAATTCCTATAATCCCCCCCCCTTGCTTTTGGATTAAAATGGCTAAATTTGAAACTTTTGTGCTTATTAAAAAAATTGATGACTTGGATTTTCATAGAACTTTCTGAAAAGTTGTAACTTACTGATTTCTATATAATTCTGTTTGTTTATACTTCGCGATAACTCTTGGATGTGCCCCAGGGTCTCTTTTAGGGCTAATAAAAACACTCCATTTTGGGGACTGTTTTTGTCCAAAATTTTCTGTGTATGTCTATTTAGTAGTTTTGCATGGTGCTGAACTCAAATTTAAAAGGCTTTGGGGACTTTGGGGGCTAAATTAGAGAGTGGGAGCAAATTATGGACTTATTCATTTCTTTTTTTGCATGGTGCAGAACTCAAATTTACATATGTTAAGACCTAAAACTGCATCGTTTGTTCATTATCACCAGGATTTGACGTCCCCTGGGGACTTTTGGAGCTAAATGGGTGGGGTAGGGGCAAATGCTGAACTTAGTCATTTTTTTATGCATCGTTCACTGTGCACTCACGGGGGGGGGGGGGCATACATGCTTCACTTGTTCTACTTGGAGTTGTTCGGGGGCAATAAATTTAAATTATGAATTACATTTAAATCTTTTTCTATTATCCTGAAAGCAGTCGGGGGAACAGAATTATCTGACATTCAGTATATTACTGTTTTATTCCTTTCGGTGTTGTCCAGGTGCAATAAATATAAGATTATAGTATTACATATAAAAAGAATAGCTCTAGTAAACTAATTACATTATTATTTTCTAATACATCAAAGCAAGAGAATAGAAAGGAATGGGCGGAGGAACAAGAGAGGTTTGGGAAGAGGGATGGTAAAAATGGAGGAGAGATAAAGAGAGAAAGGCCGGCTGAGAAAGATAGCGCGAGAGATATAAAAGTTTTAATATAAAAAATGTTATACACACGATTAATCTTTTACTGTTTAGTTTGTTTGTTTTTTATCCCCCCCTCTCCCGGATAACGCTGGGTTGCCTGCTAGTTTAAATATATAGTAAAAACGGCGTTAGGAAACAAACTTTAATTAAGTCAATTTTAGTATAATGATCATAGAACGTATGATTTATCGCCTGTTATAGTTATCACCAGCAACGATGAATTGTGAAAGTTTAGTAGAATTCAAGCCATGCAGATTTAACCTAACTTGTAATCGATAACGCAACACATAAACGTTTCTACAATTGCTACTTAAAATGATATGTAATCGATATGTTTGCGTGAGTATGAGTGACTATGAGACAATAAAGTCACGTTTAACCGTCCATAAATCAAACACAAATTACATAAACACAAGCGTTTGAATTTTAATAAAGTTAAAGGCTGTCTAAATGATACATGAGTAGTCGAGTGGATAAAAATTGGAGACTATGGAATCGGCTACCAATCTGTAGTGGAATGGGGACAAAAATTGATGGTCACATTCAATGCTGCCAAGACTAAACTGGTTTCCTTCAATAATTACAAGAAACCTTCTCTGCCACCAATAGCAATGGCCAGTGACTCCCTGTCTGAGAGTACATCTTTCAAACTGCTTAGCCTAACGTTCACAGGAAACATGAGTTGGAACAATTATATTGAAAACATTGCCAGGGCCGCTGCAAAGAAGGTAAGCTCTCTCTACTGTGCTAGAAAACTACTGACACCTGAAAGTATCCTGTACCTCTATAAGGCCACCATTCGCCCATGTATGGAGTATTGCTGTCACATTTGGGCTGGTGCATCTGCTACTAGTCTCTCGCTCCTAGACAAGAGTCAAAAGAGAGTCGCCAATCTGATAGGCCCAGAACTGGTATCTAAGCTTCAGCCTCTGTCCCATCGACGAAACGTTGCATCCCCTGCCTGTTCTACAAGTATTTTAATGGTGAATGCTCTGACGAACTGCAGACACTTGTGCCCCCATGACGTAGACACCCTCGACAAACCCGACAGGCAGCTAAATCTCACCCCTACACAGTAGAGATCCCTAGATGTAGAAGATCTTTCTACTCCAGTAGTTTCTTCTCCAGAACCGCTAGACTCTGGAATTCCATTCCAGGTCCCTGCTTCCCCAACTGTACGGACATGCAGAAGTTCAAGTGTAGCGTGAACCGACATCTTGCTGCCCAAATCCCAACATAGTGCCCCAGTAGCTGCTGCCCCTGATAGTAGCCCCCTACACCACAGTAGCAATGTGCCTTGTTTGGGGTGAAGATGTAATAAAAAATAAAGTTTATTACTATCTAAGTAATGTCACTTTTGTGTGATCGGCCTTAAATATCAAGTACATTTACAACTGTCTATTTGGTTAAAAAACATTCATCAGAAGAAATTAACTACTAATTGTAAACCGGATGTATTATACACAAAGGAGACATGTTCAGATTGTAAGTTATATTGTGATAATCGGGAACTGGCAGACCTAACCAGATGTTATGTTAGTCAGAAACCACCTGTTTGAAGCTGGCTAGACCCTTTATCTATAATACGTCTGGTTTACGGTTATTATCATGGGACTTTGATGGGAGCAATTAATCAAACATTGCGTCTCCTAAAATCTCATGAAAAGTAAATAATAATTAAGTCATAAGCTTATAAATAAGTATCTCTCTGTCTTTTTCTCTGTGTCTCTCACTCTCTTTGGGTTTGCAATTTTGAAAGACAATCATTTTTTATTTTTTTACAAAGGAATCAGGCCCCAGAGGCTACTCGAGGATGAGGGTTAAAGAGTGTACAGTAGTCAAAGGGACAAGATCATAGTAATTGTTAGAAGTGTAAATTTGGTGAATTGGATTACTGAAGGGGAACAGCTCATCAAGAACTTGTTTACGTTGGACTTGAAGACGACCATATTGTAGTCTGGAAAGCAAGCAAACAGAAGAGAGTTCCACGGGTTTGCAGTTCTAAGAAAGAAGGTTTGTTCATAGAATCTACGTTTAGGTTTAGGCAGAGATAAAGAGAGGAGGAATTTATTGATGTTACAGCGAAAGGCTGTCCCCTTTCCATGTAAATAAGAAGAACATTAGATAGATAAAAATGAGATTAGGATAAGCCGAGACTCGAACCTTGTAAGCAATGTTCAGAAATTGGAATGTTAGAATTTCGCTATTGTTAAATTCTATTGGAAATAGTTCGATATTGTTTGTATTGTAAAAAGAATTGATTGTTCGTTCTTTCATGAGAAATGGATTAAAAATGTCAGCTTAAAAGAATGAACAATATAAATTAAAAATATATTGTAAAAAATAGGTTAGTTAAGAATTCTTTGTTTGCAGAAGTGTGTTTTGCACAAATGTGTGCTTAGCCACGTGAGTTGGTCACGTTTTGGAACCACACATCTGACGTCATAGCAAGAAGGGGATTCTCAATATAGGAGCATGAATTAGTCAGATTAGAGCAGTCAGGCAGTCGAGTTCGAGCAGTCAGCAGAGTCGGTCGGAAAGAGCTGACATGGTCAGAGGAGGATCCCCTTAGAGGCGAAGGGGTAAAAGTTTTACCATGTAGAACAAATGTGAATTCCTGACGTCATTATAATTCGACCGGTCCAATAAAATAAAGAATCACCATCGATATTTGTAATTGTTGTCTTCGTGTCATCATTCCACAAATTGAAGGTAATGTGTTAATCATCTTAATATGAACTTTGTGTAACCCTCACAAGAAATGTATCTCTCCTCCTTGCTAATATATGTTATAAGAATCCACAGAACTGTATAACTGTCTCCCCCTCATCATTGTTATATATATGTCCACCGGCTCCCTTCAATATGAATGCCCCCCCCCCACTATCTCTTTTAATATGAACAGAGTCATTCTTTAATATGAACCCCCCACTATTCAACATTGATAGTGTTTTCAGCTGGACAAGTGTTGCTCATGAATTTGGTGAAGGGGGGGCCATAGATTGGAGCTCAGACGAGCACTTGCCATGCCATAAAAATAACGATAAAGCAGAGACAGGCTCGCAACGTCTCTTCTGTGAAAAAGAGGATGCAGGGAAGAGAAAAGGGGATCCCCCACTAGACTACAAAGTTTATTTTGTAGTCTGTCAAGGCAGGATAAGTTCTTCCTAGCAGTTCCTGTCCAGATGTGGAAACAATACTCCATCATTGGACGTACCTGACACTTATATAGATAGAGAATTGTATCAGCTGTGAGATATCTGCTGGGTTGATAGAAGGATCCTACAGTGGCCTAGGCAACGGATTTGATGTATGTGTTCCATTTCAGATCAGGAGTAAAGGTGAAGCCCAGAAGCTTGTCAAAACATGGAGCCTCTCCAAGACGAGAGCCATTCATTTCAATTGATGCCAGATGGGGATCAGAACGTTGATGATGTATAGATAGAAGCTTGGTTTTAGATGAATTAAAAGTAACCAGCCATCTCTTTCCCCATTGTACCACATGCTCAAGATCAGAGGAGAGAGAATCAGAGAGAACTTGGTCATTTACGGCCTTTGATGTGCTGCCATAGATGGTAGTGTCATCAGCATAAATGTCTACGAATGATCTAAGGATGTGATTTGTAAGATCATTAATGTAGATCAGGAAGAGAGTTGGGCCCTGGGTGGACCCCTGAAGAACCCCAGCATTAATACTATGAGCTTCTGATTTCTGTCCAGCAATCACTACTCTTATGAACCTATCAGAGAGAAATGATTTAATAATTGAAAAGACATTTCCAGCTTTACCATAGCTGGAAGTCTTGTGAATTAGACCTATATGTCATACCCTATCAAAGGCCTTTGATATGTCAAGAGCAATTGCCCTAGAGAGATTCGCTAATCCTATGAGAAATAACCATAAGCACATCTGCTGCAGATCTAGCCGAATGGAAACTATATTGCATGTCACTAAGAAGGTTATTTTTGCTGAGGTGGTTGACTACTTCTCTATTTAACACAGATTCGAGTAACTTACTCATGACGCACAGGAAACTTATTGGTCTGTACTGAGAGGGAGATGACCAATCACCTGAATTCTTAAATACAGCGCATACCGATGAGATTTTCCAGGGTGTTGGGACCCAATTCCCCTTAAGACAACACTTAAACAGCTTTGTAAGTATGGGAGCTAGTTCTGGTTGAAGCTTTTTGAGCACTATAATTGGATGCTGTCAGTGCCAGTTGCTTTACTGGAATGAAGGTTTTTGATTAGCTTGGTAACATCATGCACAGATATTTGTATGTCGCATAGCATGTTTTCTATTACAGGAAGAAATACTGGAGGTTGCAGACCTTGGTCGCATAAGGTAGAATTAGCAGCAAAGTTCTTGGCAAAGAGTCTGGCTGTATCTGATGCTGACGAGATTAACTCAGGTTCATTGATGATAGTTGGGATAGAGCACACGTTTCTGTTCAGGATTTTGTTTGCTATTTGCCAAAACTGGTGGGAACCAAGCTACTGCTGAGTCACTTTGGACTCTCTCACATTCTTCATGATGGTGAATTATGTTTCTTTTTTTAGAAGGTCTTAAGGTAGCTACTTGAATTATAATTGATGCAATAAGAATATAATCGCCATTCCAGTCGGCAGGGTCACAGCAACTCACACTTGCAAACGTTCAGTTAATCACAAATTATTAATTCGAAGAATAAAAATGGAATGTTTTGTCTAAAATCAACTCAACTCCAACACTATAGAACATTTTAGCATTTTATATCATTAAATCCTTTAAGAGGCAAACATAGATTCACTTAGCCTTAGTATAATAATAATACAATTAGCCACATAACAAGCGAATGCAGCAAACTAGCTCAAAAAGTATATAAAAATGAACACGATCAAATGGGGGAAGGCAGTACACTGGAAATTATGCTGACCACTTCATCTTGAACACCCAGTCAAATGATACAAGCATAAACTGGTTTCAGTACTTGGAAATGGATGTCACAAAATCCTATTGCACACGAATATACAAACGGAAAAACCTATCCAAGCAACGATACCAGATATTATACTAGTTAACAAGAAGGAAAAGACCTGCCAGATTATAGATTTTGCCGTTCCAGCAGACCACAGTGAAGATCAAGGAGACGGAGAAATGGTGCAAATACACTGAACAGAGAGTTTAAAGGTATATGGACGATGAAAAAAGTCAAGATAACAATACTAATAGTAGGAACGCTCGGAACAATGGCGAAAAATTTTGAAAAGAGAATGGGAAAGATTAGAATCAGAGGCATAGCTGCAAAGACACAATGGATAACACTACTGAAAACAGTTGAAATATAAAGGAAATCTCTTTATACGCAGAGATTTACACTAGACACAAACTGTTGCAGATGTATAACACAAGGGAATATCACATGGAATCATAAAACTGAAACTGTATAACATTTTACGTGCGTGTCACACACAATATATGAGGAGGGTCAAGGAGGATGGAAAGACCGAGAAGAGAAAGCACTAGCCACCCAAATTCTAGTGAAGTCCAATGGTTGTTGTCAACGCAAAATCAATGGTAAGCAGCTGTTATGATAACACAAATTCATCTGCAAAGGCTATCGAAAGAGGTAAATAGTACTGAAAATTTTAGGGAGACTTGTTGTCACAGACTCCAGAGAACACCATAAGCTTTTATCAAAGAGAAATCTTTGATTATGGCTTGTGTGACTACTCCTAATGAGTAAATAATAATAATAATAATAATAATAATAATAATAATAATAATAATAATAATAATAATATCAGGAAAACTGAAACTGCGCCCCTACCTTCTATCCTCCTCTTTTTATTTATGTGCCACTATAAACAGGCGCCACACAAAATAAGTGAAGGTCAAGAAGAATGGAAAAAACCAAAGATAGAGAGCACTAATTAAACCTTCGCTGGGTTCTTGGGGAGGCTTATTGCCATCCAAATTTCATTGAAGATGTATGGTCGCTGCCAATGAGGAAACAATGGTAAGCGGTTGCTGCGATAATCTACAAAGGTTATTGAAAGGAGTAGAGAGTATTTCGAGAATTTCGAAAAAAGAATGGGAGAAATTGGAATCATAGGAATTGCTAAAAAGATACAACGAATAACAATAATGAAAACAACTGAAATATTAATGAAAACCCTAGAATACGGAGACTAATACACAAGACTAATATGAGCCACATATGCAGGCCATACAAACTACTACAGAGGCAAAACATGAAGAAGCATTATATGGAACCAAGAACATTAAAGCTGCATATCTATGTTCTCTATCCCTTCCCTCATTCCCTCCCATTGCCCCATTACCGTTGCCCCTCCTAAAAGAGTAATGCCAAATAATCGAGAAGGATCAAGGAGGATGGAAAGACCTGGACAAGTGCAAAGAGAACTGGGATCTTGGGGCTTATTGCCACTCAAATTCCAGTGGAAGCCAATGTTCGCTGCCAACGAGAAATCAATGGTAAGCAACTGTTACGATAACACAAATTCATTTGCAAATGTTATCAAAAAAGGTGAGGAGTACTGGGAATCTGGAAGACTTGTTGTCACTCAGCTTCCAGGGAACACCACTGGTTATTTTCAAGGAGAGATCTTTGATGATGTGTGTGAAAGCTCCTTGAGAGCAAATAATAATAATAGATACATAAGTGAATCATCTGTTTCAATTACAATGACACGTAAAAGTTTAATAGAATTCAAGCCATATATATTTCACTTATATTGTAGTCAATAATACAGCACATGATAAATGTTTCTATAATTGTTACTTAAATGAAATATAATTAATATGTTTACATTGGAATAAGTAAACATTCTTCTAATTGAATACAAGAAGCTCACGTTTAAACGTTAATTTTCTGGGTTCATGCCAAATACAAATTAAATAAACACAATCGTTAGAATTTATTCAAACAAATTTAATTTCTTAATACAGTTAAAGGCTATCTATCTACAGTAAGAGAGGTGCATGACTGACCGAATGGGTAAAAGTTGGAGACTATGGAATCGGCGATAGCGAGTTTATTACTATGAAAGCAATTGCAATTTTGTGTTTTGGCATTAAATAATCAGTTAGTGTTTATTTGGTTGAAAAATATTTTTCGGAAAAAATTAACTGGTTCAATCATAAAGAGGATGTATTATAGACAAAGGGGTCAGCAAGATACAAGCGGATGACATTTAGATAATTAGGTACTAGCAAGGAGTCCCGATGTTGCCTGAGATTGACTTTGGATCAACAAATATTCTACACTCGAAATACTTTTATTGTTATCGAAATCAGTGAAATCGTCTATTTTTAAATAAAAATCGATTGATTGCCTTCTCTAGTCCGGGATCCACAATTATGCATCAGGAAGAAGCTTCATGTGCCTTCTCGCAATGACTTAGTCCGCAATATCCAGTTTTACATATCATTAGACACTACATGATTCATGGACCATGTGAAACTTAAACAACTCTGCGCCATTTATCATAGAAGGACAATGCTCTAAGACAGTTTATAAATGAAACTCAAATAAAAAATGCTTATCCGCTATATCACCAGATATTTACTTTTGCTGGGGGCTTTCAAACAATAGTTACCTTCCCTGGCAATGTTAAATTTTTCATAGACAATCGATGGGTTGTACCATATAATTAAATCCTTTGTAAGATTTTTAATGCACATATCAACGTTGAATATTGTAACAGTGTGAAATCAATAAAATAGCTTTGTAATTATGTGAATAAAGGCAGTGATCAAGTCGTCTTTAAAATCGAAAAAAATGTTTATGATGAAGTAAAGACATATGAAACCGGCTATTACATTTTAACTAATGAAGCCATTTGGAAAAAATACTTAACTTCCACATACACGTATATCAGCTATTCACGTGTCAGTCCATCGAGAAAATGTAGAACAGTTACATTTTACTGAAAGTAATGAAAATCTACATGCAACAATCCTGACAGCTTCTTCCAGTTTGGGTAAAACAGATTTCTTTGCACGTACATTTTTATATGTTGAAGTTCCTGCTTATTATCCATGGGACACTCAAAATAAGATCTTCAAGTGACGATTACAGAGTAGGTCAATTCTAAGCTATCCGTGTGTTAAAAAAACTGAAATTTGTGGCATGATATACACAGTGCATCCAAATCAACATAAATGCTTTCGTTTGGAACTGCTTCTACACCATTTTAGAGGTCCCAAAAACGTATTAACGGTAAAATTATGAATACATTCAGGGATGCATGTAGTGCACATGGACTACTTGATGATGATAACCACTGGGATGCTACATTACAAGAAGCATCTACATCTAAGTCTGCATCTAATTTGAAACATTAAAAATGGCATAGCACATGTCATCAATCAACAAAATTCCAGGTGATGAACAAACTTTTAGTTCTCTAGATTCTAACCTCAATGAGGATCATGTTGTACAATATCCTACAGAATTTTAAAATGCATTTAAATTACATAGTATGCTGCTACATAAATTAAAGCTGAACAATGGAACAAGAGTGTGTTAAACACGTTCAACCTCATGTGATAGAAGCTGTCATATTAACTGATGTGGCTAAGGGCGAATTGACATTAGTTTTAAGAATACTCATCATTCCATCAGATTCTGCAATTCAACTTAAAAGGCTTCAGATCTAAATTAATTCACGTCACCATGATAATAAACAAGTCCCAAGGACAATCCTTGGTAGGTGTATGTATTTACTAGTGTGTTATTTTTCACTCAATTTCGGTGTGAGGACTGTATAACCTTTTAAAAGCCACGCTGGCATAGCCTCTTTACTCCTTAATAATCTGTTGAAACAACTGCTACAATGACCATGCAGTGTTTTAAACTTTAAGCCAGAAATTGGGTTGGTTGTCTATACCAGGCGTTTTGTAGTTCTGGAACCCATTTAGCTTTTGTTTTATGATATCAGCTATTATTTCTAGCATTTCGGGTTTGTTTTTGTTGCTTTTTGCAACATCTTGAAACCATTTGGCCTCTTCATTGCAGGTAACTTTGTTTTCGAAGAGAACCCTCCAATAATCCTCCAGCTCTTGTTTTTCAGGTGGCTTTTCTGCCTTTGATGTGTTCCTTATGTGGAATCATCGAGTATTTTGCTTAAACCGTTTATATTGGGGTTTTGCCCTATTCTTGTTTTCTTTTCTTTATTTTTTTTAGTAAGTGCTACGTTCTTCAGCTCCCCTGCTTTTGTCTCATATTTTTGATTGAACCTGTAGATGATTTTCTTGAACCGTCTTGCTTCTTAAACCTTTGACTACACATTTACTTAATATGAGAGATTTATTTTATTCCTCCTCATTTTTGTGAGACTAAAAGAGATTTTATATACTGGCCCTAGCGGCATATCTGCGTGTGTGTATATATCTGCCTGTATATGTATATGTGTGAATGTATGCTGCACTGCAAGGGCGATAAGGAATTGTTTTATTTGAGATAATTCATTTCTGAAACGATTCAGCTGATTTTAGAGCTTCCATTTCACACGTGGTGTTTATTTTTTGCTCTGGACTATTATTTTTGCTGTTATAAATTAGAGACTGTTTTTTTTTAATAACGTAGTATATGTTGATATGTGCCTGTGTATATATGTATACAATGACTTCATGAACATTGAAACCTTCACGATATTTTATATGTAATCTTTTTTCCACCCACCTATTTTATCTATAAGCTTAAGCAATCAAATTTTTCTCCTTCACTTCTTCATGTCCTAATTAGATGTCCTGTTGATATCTAAAGCTTAGCATCTAATTTGGCTTTGTTCTCAAAATAGAATGTCTGGCCTATATTTATAACATTATTTTTCCTCTTTATAACTTTTAGCATTTTACTTTTCATTTTATTTTCGTCGCCCAACGGAAGCAAACAGTTTTTTCTATCTCGTCAGAAGGCCCATAAGAGCTTTATCTCTTAGTGGAAAAATTCTACCACAATTTTAGGATGCTATCTTCACTTTTGGATTTTAATCACATTTATCATCAAACAACTTAGATGATCACTATTACTACTGGATTATTTCATGTGGATCTCTACATCTGATCAGTTAGCTTTTTCTTTGGATTGTATCATATTTTTTCTATTCTTTTGGACTTTATTTGAAACATCCTTTTAACCAATAAAATTTTACATTATCAGCAACTTGCATACAATTATGACTTCTTGCATACTATATAGTTTTAAATTTATGTACTAATCAGTATAATTTATTGCTTGCTTATGAGCATCATTTTGCTAACTAACTGTTTCTGGGGATTAAAGTCCATTTTTGAAACTCGATGGAATAAGAAATTGTTTCAGTTTTTTATCTCTTATCAAATAATAAATTGCTGTAATTTCTAATTTACATGGCGTATTCTGAATTCCTTATATATATATATATATATATATATATATATATATATATATATATATATATATATATAGAGAGAGAGAGAGAGAGAGAGAGAGAGAGAGAGAGACAGACAGACAGACAGAGACAGAGACAGAGAAAGAGAAAGAGAAAGAGATAAATAGATAGATAAATAGATAGATAGATAGATAGAGATTTATATTATAGGTTGATATGATCTAGAGTTTCTAATAATAGAACACTTTATATTGTATGGTTTTCAAAAACATTTTCAACATTATTTATTCTATCCCTCTACTTTATCACTTAAATTATTATAATATTCATGAATTTTTAAATAGTTTTAGAATTTAAATAAGAATTTCAGTCACCGCAAAAAGAAACAAACCCAAAGCAAACCTGCATATATTAAATCGAGTGTAAGTGTCTTGCACATCTTCGAGAAAACCATTTCTTATAATCATTTTAGGAACATGTTTTGCCGTGCGATTTTAAACGACTTGTATGCTTATCTCTGGATTTAATAAGAATCGTACAGATGTTACAGACATGCGTTTGATGAACATAGTTGGGTATCGATCTTCACGTGCTGTTTTCTTGAATAGAATTGACGAGTGCGTTCGTTTACACGCCCCCCCCCACACACATAGACATATATTTATATATATATATATAGAGAGAGAGGGAGCGAGAGAAAGGGGGGTCCTTCAGTCCACAAAGGGGTACCTGCGCATGAACTTTTTGTGGCAGTAGGTGCGCAATCTCCAATCACATCTCTCCTGAGTCGACAATATTAAATACCAGTAGCAAGTAAAGAGTATGTATTGGACGAATGGAAACAAATACTGAGATAAGCGGAGAGCACATACAGTGCCTAGAATTTCCAAATCGTCACCCATCTGGTACTAACCAGGCTCAACGTTGCTTAACTTCGGCGATCTGACGAGAACCTGTGTGTCAACGTGCTTAATATATATATATATATATATATATATATATATATATATATATATATATATATATATATATATATATATGGGTAGTTTTTTTGTTTATATCCGTTAGAAGTGCTGAGTGAAATTTGAAGAATAAAATACGTATTGAATACGTTTGAAGCAAAAACTGCAACGCAAATTTTTTTATAAAATAAATGAGTGTTTATTATGGCCTGCTTCCCAGATGAATAAAACATGGTAGCCTTCAAATCCAATGTAAACAAGTTCTTGTTGAGCCGTCCCCATATATAATTAAAGTCGGCCCAATTTACACCATTAACAATTACTACACTACCACCTTACATTCATTAACCTTTATCCTCGAGTGGGTTTTGGGCCTTGATAAGTGCTGACTCCCAAGTAAAAAAAAAACAGATTTTAAAAGCTTTCTTCTATATCATAGAATTAAATATGCATTCATATACTAGCAAATATCTGTTACCTTCGGTCGCATACTTTAGTTTGGTTGGGAGGATGATACCCCGATAAGACAACTACATACACTAAATATCAGGACAAACAAGCACTAACTGCCACTTCTCCAAAAGAAGATGTTAATGACTGGGAGTGATATCATAAAAAAGATCAGATATACACTAACCCCACCAAAGAAAAAGGAAGGCAATCCTGTGACGGGACACCGGACGATGCCGGGTGTCCCGTTCAGCTAGGTGAAGATAAGAATGCTTATGGCCGGGGGGGGGGCGTGCTGATACTGTGTCAAAGATTAAGACAGGCGTTTATGAGATTTTCGGGATAAATGGTATCTGTTTTAATGGCGGAAAAAAAGAGATAAGTCTGAAAATGTGAATTTCGGACAAAGAGATTATTTTTCTAGTTGGATCTGGTGAGAATGAGTTTTAACTAACGTAATTGATTCGGACAGTCTTGAGAATTTGGGTTCCAAAATGTCTGCTCGGAGTCGGGGACCCGGGGTGTTTTAACTCGGAGACCACCAAGCTAGTTTGACAGATATGTTCACAAAGCAATAGAGAAAGGGAAAAGAATAAGAAAATAGGGAGATAGAGAAAGAAATTCACAAGAGAAGAAAGAGGGGGGAATAGAAGATAATGGAGAAAAGGAAGGAAGATGCTTTTTATAAACAACGATGGCCTACTCGAAAAGAGATAGAAGGGTTTTGGCAGTCTTTGGCTAGCGAGCGAGGCGTACACATCGGCTCTCGCCCCGCCTGGGGTGAGAGGGGCAGAAATCTCAATAAGAACTAACTTGAAAAGATCTTGTTCTTAGCTAGAGAATTAACCTGATATCTCAAGTATACAACCTGCATCACGAAGCGTGGATAACGAAAACACGACTTTAAACAAATGTAGAATTATTGCAAATAATTATTTTATTTGGTTTAAACGAAAATGACCTCAGAGTTTTTTCTTTGTTTTTCGATTGCCGGCATAAGTGAAGATGCAGTTTATTTCAGGTATGCCCTGACGCCAGACGACGAAGACACATACACAAAACCAGAGTGATGGCCGAAGAGGACAATGTTGCCACACGGACTTGGGATCATGCACGTTTAACGTGCCTTGAGCAGCGGAGGTATGTTTTCCAGGGACCAGTGCGAGTCTGGTCACGCTGGAGAGGTCCACCACTAGACGACGCATGCCCGGGACACGAAAGCGTCACATTCACGTGCCAGTGACATATATCTGTTATAATCTGGTGCTGATGACTATCATGATCAGTTGCCGTGACTCTTGTGTCACAACGTGATGCGCATGACACGTCCCGTTACAATCCGAGGAGAATGGTATCGTGAGGACGAAACATATACTATCCTACTTGTCCGTCAAAAGAGGAAATAATATACTACACTATCTTCAAATTAGGATGTAAAGCCTGAGAAAATTTACCCCACCAAAAGGAAATTGTAAAGCCCAGATGATGGTATTATGATGTGCGAACATGTTCTACACTTTTCTCGAAGACTGATGGGATGGTATCATAACAACAGAATAAATAAAAAAAATAATATATTTTCCAAAATACCTGGAAGGATTACCACCCTTTAAAAGGGGGAAGTAAATTTCTAAGATGACGGTCTTATGACAACAGAAACGATACTACAATACTTACCTTTATGAAATCAGACGTTTTCATTTTTCAATTTATTTAATTTAAAAACAATTGATTTGGGAATCTTAAGTAGGAAGACCCCCTGAAGTGAATGTTGTATTATGATGATTGAAGATTCTAATCAGGAAAATGATAGACATACACAGAGTGTCCATAAAGTCCGTGTGCATCTTAATCATTTATAACTTTATTTGTATTTGAAATAATCTGAAAAAGAAGATTTGAAAGTAGGAAAAAAAAGAAAACTATTCTAAAGGACCCGTGGTGCAGTGGTTAGAGTACTGGGAAAAATCAATTGTAAAAAGTGATATTCTCCTGTAGGTTGAAGGTTCAATCCTCAGTGTGGGCGACCGAAAAATACAATTGCGAATTACTTAGGGCCTCTATCCAGTCTTGGCTGACGGAATAGAACCACGCTACCCCCGTGAATTAAATAAAAGGTTCCGTCCAAATTCCCGAGTTCGACAGAAACATTCCAGAGTTCGACAAGATACACCTAAAGAAGGTCAGAGGTTATATCGACCGAAACGTTGTGAAAATCACACTCAAGATAAGACCAGTAATCCGATGAATACAAATAATACGAACTATTTTAAAAGTTTGATCTATATCTAAGTTTTCACGTATCCTCCATCATTCGCAATACAAAGGGTAATGCAATTTTGCACGTCACAGAAAACATTTTACAACTGATTAACAGTAATGCCTGAAATCATATTGGTTATTTTAGCTTTTAAATCTTCTACCCACAGAAGAGACATTGCGAGCCTGTCTCTGCTTTATCCTTATTTTCATGGTAAGTGCTCAGCTGAGCTGTCCCCCTCGCCAAACTTTTGCGAAAAACACTCGTCTAGCCAAAACCACTATCAATAATTTCCCACACTCTCTATCTGTGCCTAAACCTAAATGTAGATTCCACGAACAAAGTTTCTTTCCTAGAACTGCACGCATGTGGAACTCTTTTCCGATTGCCTGCTTTCTAGCTGACTACAATCTGATTGTTTTCAAGTCCAACGTAAACAAGTTCTTGATGAACTTAAGTAATCCAATTTACAAAATTCCCACTACTATGTTTACTACGCTATAATCACATTGACTAATGTATGCCTATTAACCCATATATTCGAGTGGCGTCCAGGCCTTGATAAGTGGTGATCCCTGTGTAAAAAAAACAAACTAGGTTTGATTGCATACACAGTTGTTTTCAAATGTCCCCTTAAAAGTGTCCTTAATGAAAGGGGATAGTTTACTTTTTTCGGATCAAATCAAATACTTATCTAAAACCTATTGCAAATTTTATGCTAAAAGAATACAATAACAATATTAAAAACTTACATGAAACTTAATATCATGTTTACAGATAGAAAGAAACATACATTTTTTCATGTGCACACGGACTTTATGGACACCCTGTATAAGGTATAGTGACAGGCATGACCACAGATTCCCCTACCCAACATTTTTTAATGGCCCAATTTACTTTTTTTTTATTTTTCAGAAATAAGTGATTTTTTCAAAATGAAGTATCTGTTCTCAGAATCTCATCCACATCAAACGTTTTATTATCGCCGAAAATATTGGAAATATATAAACAAATAGGTAACTGCAAATTTATATTAAAGAGTAGAAACTGTTTAAAAATAAATTTGCAAATTCGGAAAACATAAATCTGTTTGTGGACGTTTTCAGATTACTTTATATACGATATTAAATATGGTATGGTGTCTCATAGATGTTAATATAGTTAGAACAGGTGAAGAAAAAGACTTTCGCATTTATTCATTTAGATATATATAAATAATAGAAAGTTTGATGAAAAGCTTTAAAATTTGGTAGTCTATTTCAAAATTTTCATCATTTTATCTAAATGGACAACCAAATTTTCAAGCTATGAAAATACAAAAATACCTTATTCGCAGCTAACATCCACAACAACAGGAAAATATTTTTGCTGAAATGTATAGAAGAAAAAATGACACTATATATATATGTGTGTGTGTGTGTGTGTGTGTGTGTGTGTGTGTGTGTGTGTGTGTGTGTGTGTGTGTGTGTGTGTGTGTGTGTGTGTGTGTGTGTGTGTGTGTGTGTGTTTTGGAAAAGTATTTAGTGTATGCCAGTTTTTTGGAGGAAACTAATTTAGAATCATAATAAGCAAATATTAAAACGGTAATAATAAAATTAATATGTATTTTGTATTATTATGTTTTCTATGTTATATTACAAAAATGAGCGTATGGAAGCAAGAAGGACAAACGAAGAAGTTTAGTTAAAACTTTGATTGAGGGTCAATACGATCGTAGTGGATGCTATTGATATTGTCAAGATGTGCTGGTAATGACGGTGGCGAAAACGGGGACGTCGATCGGTTGTTTGGAGTAAGGATAGTGGTCGGTCGGAAGGCTCTTTGGAGTGGGTGGCGAAGGAGGGTTAGTCGGACAGTTGCTGCAGGTGTCGTCTGGGGTGAGGTCGCTGACGGCTCTCTGCTGCTGATTGCGGTGGTTAGGGGTGTTGCTGATGCTATCAGGTGAGGTCGACGACGGCTGACTGCTGCTGACATTGTAGCTAGGGCTGTTGCTGGTGTTGTCTTATGTGAGGTCGACGATGACTGGCTGGTGAGGAAACTGTGGCTAAGGCTGTTGCTGATATTATCTTAGTTGTGGTCGACAATAGCTGGTTGCTGCTGGGATGGCAGCGTGAATAGACAACCTTACTGCTCAGCGATCTAGTCTATTTTTTCAGGTTTTCGAAAATCAGCTGTTTCTTTATATTTGGTCCGCGGACGTAGTTAGAAGACATGATGGCTCCGGGCGTTGATGTATCATTTTCGTTTTGGAGTTGTGTTAGTTTCCACATCTTAACGTAAAGCAGGGAGTGATCTGTTTGGGGGCATTTTTACTTGTCCGTATCAGATTGATGTTGATAAACTCGTGGACGTATTCGAGTAAGAATTATACTCTTATAGTGTTCCATGAGTTAATTATTTTTGTCAATGTACGTGCAGGAGAGTTATCGGCTGTGATGTTCATACTTCAAACTTGATTCTTTTTCCGTTGAATAGTTCCCCTTAGTAGTTTTCTTGCGAATTATGCTGTTGACGTAGACACAGAAAAAAACAGGCTTTGAAGTTCTCGTGTGTGTTTGGTATGTCCGTTTAGTTTGTGTCGACGAACAGGATTTGTCTCAGCGCCGCCATTGTTGTCACTATCACTGCTTCTGTTGATTTTGTCTTTTGTTCATGTAATTCTGGGAGAATATGCGATATAACAATGACTCTCCAGATCTCGATCATATTTACATAACGAGGTCTCTGAAGCGTGTGGGGAGTTGTCCTCTTGTTGTTCTCGCTGGGATTTTCCTGAGTTCGTTACATTTTGAGGGTGGCGTCTGATTCTCATCGGCGTTGTATGCAGGGTTGTTCGAAGGATATTGTTCGCGGACGTCGCAAGGTGAGGGTGGAAGATTTGTGATAGAAAGGTGTGGTTAGTGTGGAGCTAGACGTCAGATATGACCACGGTGTATTCAGGCTGTGATGCCATTCTCCTCTTGCACTTGACACATCATGTTGTCTGTCTTGGTGATTGTGAAGTTTCCTACCCATTGCAAGAGGGATGATTGGGCCGTGGCTGATTGTGACCGATGGAGTAGCACTTTGTCTCCTACTTGGAACGGGTTCTTGTAGGTGAACTGGTTTGCGTTGTTCTCCATTTTGTGATCAGCTTCGTCATTAGCCAAGACGACGCGGTGGTGAACCTGCCTTAGCAGGGCGTTGACTTGCATGCAGTATGCTCCCAGTTCGTCGCTCCTGACTTGCTTTCTGTGAAGTGTCGACAGAGCGATGTTAGGGTGGCGACCGGTGATTGCATAATGTGGAGAGACACCGCTGGTTTTGTTGGTTGTGGCGTTCATGGACGAAACGACGGATTCGAGAACGTTTGTGCACTTGCAGTTTCTGTTTTCACATAACATGTAGAGGGCATTTTTCATTGTCCGGTGTTGTCTCTCTATGTTCCCTGAGCTTTGCGGACGCCAAAGGCAATGGAGTTCCTATATAACGGACATCTACCTTTAATACTAGATACAGAAATCTTAAACATTCTTTATTAAACTAGAAAAGAGGAAGAGAATCCCACTATTCAAACACATCTTATTTCTTAAAGAAATAAGATGGGGCATATTAAAGAAAGCTTCACTCCCAACACTACAGAACTCTACCTGTCTATTTGCGTCTTAATAAAAATTAGCTTTTATTACATTCTTATTAAACCCTGAATTAAGTTAAATATCTTCTAGCGGGTAGTTGAATTAAAATGTAAATGGGTAGGTAAATTGATAAAACATATTTTTATGTGGTTATACTGTTTTATTTATATAGATAGTGTAAGACGCAACATATATGCCTATGGGTATTAAAAATATTTATTTGTTAAAAAAAAAAAAGTATACCTGCACATACCATATGGATATATATAAGAAAATCTGACCCGATTGGTCACAGATTGAGCTTGGGGTAAGTCGTTTAAATCAACGAAAAAGTAAGTTTAGAAATCCAGGAACAGTTGAAATTATACAACAGCAAAACACTGACTCATTCTTTTCGTTTTTTTATTTATTTTATAATTCGTTCAAATCTCTTAAATTTTTTTTTTTTTTTTTTTTTACTCATGCAAATGTTTTAAGCTATCGTCTTCCCGCCTGGCGAGTTCTCCTTGAGCCTTTTCTACAAATCTGGATCTTCTAAATGTAGCTTCATCCTTAATGACTTACGTTAAGAGATTCAGAGTCTTTGTTGTATACGGGACGCCTATTTTTTGAAAAGATGACAAATCAGAAACGGACGGGCGTTATAGAAAGTACATTAAGTGCCTTCCATCTTAAGGAGATACAATGAATATACTTAGGATTACTTACATAAGAAAAGAAAATATAATAACATCATAATAACCGGATATCCCGACACTTGTTCCGAAATCAAAACAAGTGCTCGGAGAAAATGATTCGTTCTCTTGGGAATATCTTCTTTTTTTTCCAAGTATACAAATATTGTTAAGTAAACATAATTTTAAAATGGATCAAAATAAAGGAGATTGTTTTGGTCATCAGGACATTGTAATTTGTTTATTTTCCATTGTGAATAGTTTATAAATATTATTACTCTGGCTTTGAAATAGATAAATAAATAGTCAATAATAATAAGTAATTAATAAACAATACCAAATATTCAATAGGAAGAGTAAACATCATATTTTTTTAAATGAGATCCTAATAAAGGACGTTGCCCTCGTTTTAATGGTATCTTTTTATTTATTAATAAATGTAAGATGGTTTATATATATATATATATATATATATATATATATATATATATATATACAATTTTAAAATGCATTTAAAATAAATATGTACATTTTTTTTTTTTTTTTTTTTTTTTCTCTTCTGCGAAACTACTCATTTTCCTGAAACATTCAAAGAAAAACGGCTAGCCAGGATCCACTCTGATACCTTGCTCTTTGATTATTATTTTCCCTATGCTAGGGGTTAAATGGTAGAAGCCTTTTCTTTGCGTAATAGTATTAGTATTCAAAATTAGTGCTGATTCTAAAAGTCTTCTTTTAGCTCTATCTATCACGTATTTAATAATTTTCGCTTGATCTAAATTAAATGAGTGATCGTGTTCTGCACAATGGCAAAAGAGTGCATTTAGGGCGTTACCATTCCTCATATCTCTTCTGTGCTCGTTAAGTCTTAATTTCAATTTTCGTTGTGTTTCACCTATGTACGCTTGTTGACAGTTGTTACATGGGATGGAATATATACATATGTATATATATATATATATATAGAGAGAGAGAGAGAGAGAGAGAGAGATAGATAGATAGATAGATAGAGAGAGAGAGAGATAGAAAGAGAGAGATGGCTTTAGATAACCACTACTATTATATAAAAAAAATTGTGTCTGTGTCTGTGTTTGAGTTCGTTTCCTATGGACTCGTAAACAGCTGGGCCGATTTGTATGAAATTTCACACGAAGGTACTTTATGTGCATGACGGGGTTCTTACATAAGTTTTGTATCGGAATGTCTTCGATAAGTATCGATAATCGATAATTGAAATAATTCAATGGAAGAGGAAACAGCCGATTTGGACCAAATTACACAGCCTCACATCACAAGTGCATTTAAGAAGTTTTATTACCACACAAGCCGAAATATTCGAGATATAAAATCAACAGTAGGTTCTTTGGTGTCACAGTGGCGCGTTCGAAATGAATGTTTCTGTGTGAAGCGCTATTGAAGCATGAGACTTGACTTTTTTATTTTAAACTTAAATTCAAGCAATTATCACTGCACAACGAGTCAGGGCAAGCATACAAAATCAACAGTAAGTTCTTTGATATGACAGATGCGCGTTTGAAATGAATGTTCCTTCTTAGAGCACAATTGAATACTTGACTTTTTCATTTTAAACTTTAATTCAAACCAGTATATATGAAAATAATTTTATAAAATCAACAGTAGGTTCTCTACAATGCAATATAGACTAAAATGTACTGTGGACTCAGTCACTGCCAGAGGCATATGAAGCTTCCCCCAGGTGCATCACGATGGGTTCCACAACTGGAGCAGGCAGTCAATCGATTTGATTGAAAATTGGAATTTCGCCGATTTTGATAACGATAAAATGTATGCGAGTGTGAAACATTCGTTGATCATCATTCAATCCTGGGCAACATCGGGTCACCCTGCTAGTAAACGAATACTACACATGTGTAGTTTATTAGAATGGCTATAACTATTTAGTAATATACTGGGGTTTGTTAAGAAGACAATTTAAACCGATATTTAAAAATAAAATCTTACTTATTTGTGGTTTTTCTTCTCAATCACTATGTAATATTGTGACCTTTGATCTGTGATCATAGCGCAGTATCTGTGTTAACTGTGGCAGCAGGGCAAAGGGTCAAAACATTATTATTATTATTATTATTATTATTATTATTATTATTATGATTAGAAAAATAAACAATTGATAGGTGGTGATTCCTTTGTAAAAAAAATATTCGATTCAATATATATAATCTCCTGCTTCCTTAGTTATTCCGTTCGTTATGCCCTGAAAAAGACCAAATGCAATTATTTTAAACCAAACTGCTTCAAAAAAGGACAAATTCGCGAAATTTAACTTTACAAAGGCCAATTTAGCAATCCTGGACAAGAATATGAGAGTGATCTCCCTTTGATGTAGCCGCGTTTTTGAATAATAATAATAATGTATGATCATTATTTTTATGGTGTGGAAAAGGAAACCGTAATAATTTTTATATGCAGCGGTTCTTAACTGTAGGAAGAAGTAAGCGAAACATTACGTAAAAAAGGAAATATCCGAGAGAAACTGGGCAAAAAGGAGAACATTGTCCACTAAGAGGTGTAGGATTGGTGGAGTAAATTAAATATTGTCTCTTACAATGTGATTTTATTATTTGTATTGAACTATGTAGCACAATATTATTTTCTGAGTATTTATTAGTACTTATTAATTTATCTCATTTGAGTCGGTTCTATATTTAAAATACAATGGACATTGTTTTCATGAAAATGTTAATAAAGTCATTTGCTGCGTGTTGTTGATTTTTCTGTCCAAAATATTTTTTGCGTTATCTAGAAAATACCAGCTTTATCAAAAGATATGTTTTGATTAACTATATTTTTCATCATGTGGAATTTCTACGGACCCTGATAGTTAGGATCATTCGCTCTATGTGGCAGTCTTCTTAGGGTTGGAAGTTCAATCTTCAGTACGGGTAGTGCTAAGAATACAATAATAAATTACTTGAAATTTCTACCCGATAATGACTGATGGAAAAAAAGCAGGCTATTTCTGATTTTTACGCAAAAGTTCGACAACCTGAAGAGGTATTATTTGGATTCTTCGGACTACTGTTCTCATATCGAGTGTGATTTTTACCAACTTTTTTGGTCGATGTAACCTCCGACTTTCAGATGTGTCTTGACGAACTCGAAAATGTTTTTATCGAACTTGGAAATTTGGACGGTATTTCGAACGAAACCCTTTATTTACTTCACGGGGGTAGCATGCCTTCGTTCTGTCAACCATTACTGGATAGAAGACTTAAGCAATTTGCAATTGAATTTTTTTTTTTTTTTTTTTTTTTGGTTGGCTACACTGAGAATTTAATTTTTTTGGAGAACATTTATTTTTGTCTCTTCAATTAGTCACTTTATTGTGTTTTAATTGATTTCTATTGTGATTTTTTTTTTTTTTTTTACATTTTGCTTGATTCCAGGAAAAGAAATCATTTTTATTTCTGGAGAAGTATTCCGATCAATAGGACATACTACACAATTCCTCGTCTAAGCCAGTATATACGCGCATCGAGGGAATCATATTTGGGCTTCGAATACTATACTGGTTTCAATATTTAGACAGGATTTACCTGTCAGGTGAAGTATTTTCGTGTCAAGCTGTTTTGATAAACCCTTATAAAGAGATACCGAAAACACTCAAGGATGGTGTTCGTCCCTGTTTTTATAGTATTTTAATAGAATATGCTCCGACGAACTTTGGGCACTTGTACCCTCTCGGCGTATATATCCTCGACTAACCCGATAAACAGCAAATTCTCACCCTTTTATGTAGAGATCTCTAGATGCCGAAAAGTACTCTACTCTAATAGTTTCTTTCCATGAATTGATAAACTTTAGAATTCTCTCAGATTCCATGCTTCCCTGGCTGTACTGAAATGCAGAAGTTCAAGTGCAATGTGAACAGACACCTCGCTGTCCAACTCCCCACATAGTGTCCCTGTAGATTTGGTTGCACTGTGCCTTGTTTCGGGTGAAATAACAGTCAAAATGTAGGTATTTCAAAAATCTTCTTAGACGCTGTGTACGGCTAACCAGATGGAGAGCTCAACATTGCATTTTCCTTCGCGAATACTAACCGCTGTAAACTAAACTTATATAATATTAATCACGTGTTGCATGTCGAACTCTATGTGCATCAAAAAGTTAACATCGTCTATAGAAACTCTCTTATCAGAGTTTAGACACTTTTTAGACTTTGAATAAATAATAATATTTACAAAGAAAAACTTCGGAGCTATCTTTCGCCAATACTGTGAAATTTCTGCAATGGCGAAACATTATCTGCGAATGAACGAAATAAATTTACCCCCTGCCCTTATGCCCGATAAGATGGCGTCCAGTAGATACATATATTACATTCAAAACCGTCAACGCCCGGGAAGGACATCGGAAGATGCAGTTCTTGTCAATGAGGAAATTTCTCACGAAATGTATCTCATAAGTCCTTATCAACCAGCTGCAAGTGGTCAAGATGATGTTTCTTTGTATTTGTTCGCGTTTAAGAACAAAATAATGAAAATAAAGTATAAGGTGGCGCCAAAGAGCAACAAAATAAACAACAAAAAATAATCCATAAAATTAACTTTTCCTGGAAGATAAAAAAACATATTACTTTCTTTTTCTTTTTCGTGTCAATGTTTTGTAGTTCCGACCTCCAAACCCTTCCGACTGTCAATCTTTCTACTTCGTTTTTGGTTGATTATTTTTTTCTCGAGCGTGGGAAAACCATTTACAAGAAAAGAAAACACTTATCGATAGGGACCGAATTATCTTTTTCCCACGCAATCTCTTAGCAATAAAAAGCAAAAAATAGAACACGGATATAGCAACGATCTTATATCATTCAAGCTACCGAGCATACATTTTTAAAGGATATCGTGTTGTTTTAAAACCTTGTCACTCGGACTTAGGTTTACTGATAGTATCTTTTTGTTGACGACCCTAAAATTTTGGGGGCAAAATGAAAACTGAGTCATGTTGTATCAGACTTATCGCACAGGAATATTTTACAATTCATATATAAGAAGAAGAATATATGCTTCATACCTTTTTTTGAAGTGTTCTTCTATCTTCCTGCTGCTCCGTGACGAACTATGAAATGACCAGCACTATCCAATTAAGACATCTGTTCTTACTTGTGAAACTGCAAAACAACTCTTTATATTTTTATAATATAAATTTATTATAGTTGTCTCTAATGGTTTTCACAAGATCTGCAGTTCGTCTACATTTTATATTCTTGCAGCCCGCTCCTAGCTGTCTGTCCACCCCTGTCTTGATCGTCTGTCCGCTTTGGTGGTCAAATCTCAACTCCTGAATCTCTCCAAAACTAACTACATCACGTGTTCTCTTACGTCACCCCATTACGTGTCTCAGACCAACCTAATGTCCCTATCTAGTTATTTGTTTATCCAAACCGAAAAATAATGTTTACATCTCTTTTCTATTTTCGCATTCCTTTTGCGATTCCACGTCACTCATATCTTCCCCAATTTAATTGTTTATTTTTCTAATCATAATAACTGAACCAGCGACCATCCGTCGCTCAAATAATAATAATAATAATAATAATAATAATAATAATAATAATAATAATGTTTTGACCATTGGTCCTGCTTGCCACAGTTAACACAGATACTACGCTATGATCACAGCCTAAAAGGGTCATAACATTACAAGGGGGCGGTCAAATTCTGAACTGAAGTCATTTTTTTCTCATGCCTAGTTCACTGTGCACTCACGAGATACCATATATGCTTCACTTGTGATTTTTTTTATTCGCCCCAAAAATGGTGCGTTGCCACTTAAACGTGAAGGCTATAGAGATTTAGAGGCCAAATTATGTTTACTCTTGTATGGACCTTTGTTACGATAAGATGCAGAGAACTAAGTATTTGGCCACGAATTTATACTATCAGATCTCAGTGCGAACAATTTTAAATGTCTAGTATTTGCACGGGGACTTAAATCTGGTCACGATGTTGAAATCAAAAGGTGTATTCTAACAAAATTAGAAAACGAATCAAGTTTAACTCGATAAAAATTAATTGAAGACTGCCAGAAGATAGAAATCATTAAAAGAAGACTTGAAAGATATTGACTCTGACCTTGCACATATAAAAATAAAAGTAGCCAAACAATCGAAAATGCATGTAACAAATAAAACACAGGATAGGAGAAATGGCCTCGCATATTTTCACACATTCGAAAAAGAATTTCCCTGCAAAAAAATCCTTCCCCCTGTAACCGATGTGGTGGTTTGCATTAGGACCGAGATTGGCCATATCTGTCTAAAAATATTGGGTATGTAACAAATAGGGCATAAGTTGACATCGCAGGAATAAAATTAGAAATAAAACTCTGATACGTTTGACTGAAACCAAAAACCATGAAGACGTTTGACGCAAATATGTACGATAAAAATCCCGGACAAAGACTCGGGTTCAGACATTTTGATACTAAATTTAAATATATGGAAAAAATTAAATGGACGCACAATGTTGAGATCCCACAAAACAGCCAAGGCCGTTAACGGCACACAAATTAATTTCGAATAGCTATTGGGAAAAACTAAAAAAATGAAAATAAAATAAAAGTCTATGTGCTAAAGAATACCACGAAACTACTCAGTTCGGACTGGATGCATTAATTTAATTTATGGGTCCGACCAATATCCACGGTCAGCAGAAAAGCAGAATTGTTGCAGATTAGCACATCCAGGCTATTGCTGGATTATCTGAGCAAGAAGAAGAAGAAGAAGAAGAAGAAGAAGAAGAACAACAACAACAACAACAACAACAACAACAGCAACAGCAACAACAACAAGGTTATTATCATCATCATCATCATCATCGTCATCATCGTCATCGTCGTGTATTTTGAATTAGATTTGTTTTAAAGAGAAAATGCAATTCAAGGGCAGATATTGCTAAATGACATTTTATGAAGTTAATTTGACTAGATGCTATAAACGATAACAAGAAGGAATGTTTTTATAAATAAAAACAAATATCTTTTAACAGAAAAGAATGTAATGAACATAAAGAAATAGGTTTTCAAACCTAGTAATAAAAACAATAAAATTGGACCAGAGGAAACGTGACTGTTAAGTTGCCTGTTATGTCTTTCTGTAGTCGAATGACTTAAGCACAAAGGATTAGTTTGAATATATACAACAGAGTTAGAAGTTAGTCGAGGAGTCTTGAGTGAGCGAGCTGAAACAAGTAGACGGGACAGGCAAGTTCTCAGCTGGTTGGGAATTGTCAGCTATGGAAGCATTCGGCTAGAAAAGCAGTAATATGGAATCTCTGGAAAAAGAGTGGCGTGCAACCTCCAGAACAAAAAAAGTCGAAGCATGAATAAATTTAAATGTGGAAAACCATTTGGCTGTCAGGCTAGAAAATTACTTACATTGTCAGAAACGCGTGTAAAATAATACAGCGATGGTTCCAACCAAAAGAGTTTTTTTACAAGGAAGTCGCCACTTATCAAGGCCTGGAGGCAACTCGTGGATAAGGGTTATTGCGTGTACAGTAATCAATGGGACAATATCGTACTAATCGCTAGTAATGGAGATCTGATAAAGTGTCTTACGTAACAGAGCGGTTGATCAGGAACTTGTTTATGTTGAACTTGAAAGTATCCAAGTTGTAGTCAGGTGGAAAACAGGCAAACGGAAAAGAGTTGTTTAAAAAGGATGTGTCCTCTATAGTATCAGACCTGACAGAATGGTTAATCGCAGGCATAAACCGATTCATATCATCCAAAAAATTCCAACAAAAACCTAACAGCCAGCCATGGTTCTCCTCAGAATGTGCTGCTGCCATCGCGCACAGAAATCACTTTTTCCATAGCTACCAACGTAATAGATGCACTGAGACTAAAGCTGCTTTCAGGAACGCCAGCAACCACTGTAAAAGAGTAATAAAAAATACAAGAGAGCTCCTGCCCAGATATGGCAGCAGTACTCCATCTTTGGACGTACTTGTCTTTAATATAGACAGAGAATTGAATACGCAGTGAGATATCTACTGGTGCGGTAGAAGAATCCCACCATTTTTAAAGCGACCTTGGCAACAGATTTGATGTACGTGTTCCATTTCAGATCAGGAGTAAAGGTCAGTCCCAGAAGTTTGTCAAAACATGGAGCCTCTCCAAGACGAGAGCCATTCATTTCAATTGATGCCAGATGGAGATCAGAGCGTTGATGATGTAAAGAAACAAGCTTGGTTTTAGATGCATTAAAAGTGACCAGCCAGCTCTTCCCCCATTGTACCATGCGCTCAAGATCAGAGGAAATAGAATCAGAGAGAACTTTGTCATTTACGACCTTTGATGTGTTGCCATAGATGGTCGTGTCATCAGCATAGATGTCAACGAATGATTTAAGTATGTGTTTTGGGCGATCATTGATATAGATCAGGAAGATAGTTGGGCCCAGGATGAACCCCTGAAGGACACCAGCATTAATACTGTGGGTTTCTGATTTCTTCCCATCAACCACTACTCTTATGAGCCTATCAGATAGAAATAATTTGATAATTGAGAAAACATTTCAAGTTATACCGTAGCTGGAAATCTTGTGAAGTAGGCCTTTATTCAATACCTTATCAAAGGCCTTTGATATGTCAAGAGCAATTGCCCTAGAAAGGAAGCCTTTGTCAAGAGATTCACTAATCCTATGAGATATAACCGTTAGCACATCTGCTGTAGATCTAGCAGAACGGAAACCATATTGCGTGTCACTAAGAAGGTTATTTCTGCTGAGGTGGTTGACTACTTCTCTATTTAATATGGATTCCAGCAACTTACTTATGACACACAGGAGACTTATTGGTCTGTACTGAGAGGAAGATGAATTATCCCTTAAATACAGGACATACTGATAAGGTTTTCCATGGTGTTGGAAAGCACTTCTCCTTAAGGCAACGCTTAAACAGTTTTGTAAGTATGGTTGAAGCTTTTTTTTTAACACTATAATTGGGATGCCGTCAGGGCCAGTTGCTTTACTGGAATCAAGGTTCTTGATTAGCTTGGTGACCTCACGCACAGATATTTGTATGTTACCTAGCGTGTTGTGTGTTATAGGAAGAAATACGGGGAGTTGATGGCTTTCGTCGCATAGGGTAGAATTAGCTGCAAAGTTCTTGGCAAATAGTTTAGCCTTGTTGAAATGACCTCTGGTCCATTGATAATGGTTGGGATAGAACGCACGCTTCTGTTCAGGATCCTATTTGTTATTTGCCAAAACTGGTGGGAACCAAGCCGCTAATCAGCTACTTTGAATTTAACCGGTTTGTCCTTTTCTTGTCTGGGCAAGCTGATACTGGTGCTATTCGTTCCGTTTGTTGAACTATTGTTGAAGGTATCTATATCTGTTTATTATATGGGTTAAAAATGTACACACACGCGCGCAACGAACATTACATCGACCACTATATAACATATACACGGTTTGGTTCTCTCCTTTATACGTATCTCTTTTATATACACTTGGAATACAACCTTCTATCCACAGAAACAATATTACAGAATCAATTTCATCAGAAACAGAATTTAATTTGAGTCTTTAAAAATGCGTTCATAGAAGTATCCGCACCTGGTCTCGAGGATTGAACGATAATGGCCGCAGAACTAAAGTTAAAACAAAATATCTGACCTGTACAAGAAGCTGAAACTTCAAATTCTAGAAATAAAATGACTCCGCATTTTAACCTTTATTAATTATGCCCATAATTCAAACGGAGTCTTTACAAAAATCACATTTGAAATGTAAAATTCATCAAGAAATAATCAAAAATGTAATTATTTTGTTATCTTAGAACAGACGGCAAAAGTCCAAACAGAATACAAAATACAATTCGATCTAAGTTTGCTGACTCAAATTCTCTTAACATTCTCAAAAATCATGAATCCGAAACAAAGCAAAAAATCAATCAAATGCTGTAGGAATTGCATACCTAAATGTACTTAAAGGTACAGTTAGAATTTTAAAAAGATCTCTCGGCTACAGTGTCTGAAATAGCAGGTGATTTTCCAAACGAAACGACAAGGAAATTGAAAAAATAGATAATAGAAATTATCATAGCTACATAATAGAATTATAACGCATTTTTTTTCTCTTTTACATTCTAATATTTATATATTTTTTTATATTTTAAATATACTGTCTGAGAGAGTCACACTTCTTCGGGAGTTCATTTGCCATCGAACAAGCTGACAACCTTGCCAAGATCCGCCTCTTGTTAGACTACCCAAAGGCGAATCCTCTTAAAGTAGACAAGGGTGTTTGATCTTTTATCTACTGTCACCCAATAAAATTTGTTTTGATATGAGAATCATGGAAACGAAATTTTCACTGACAAAATTAATAATCTTTTATTGCAATATCAGAACCAGAAACTTTTCGGCTTATTATATTTGATTATCATAACAGAAATTCGCATCTAGAAGTAAGATAAACCTTGATGGAGTTGCGGCACAGTGATGATCATGTCCCTAGCGGAAGACAGTTATTCAAGAACATCTGAACATCATGTCACGTCATTCAAGAACACCTGAACATCATGTACCGAGGGAAAGATATATAACTCTTAGTATGTGCTTCCGGGTAAGATGACTATTCCTCGTGTCGAATTCGAGGTAACTTATATGAACACAAGAATCAACTTCATATGATATTTTTGTGTGTAGGAAGAAAACACCTATTGCTGTTCAAGTGGTTTTTGTATTTTTCTCAAGTCCTTGCAAAATTCTCTAACTTACATAGCGTTCCGTAAGCGTAAGCGACCTGATATAGTGTCGCCATTAAATCTCGTTTATTCAATTAGCTCCATTCTGAGTCATAATGTCCGACATATTTATTAATTTTAAAGCCAGTTTAATAATCTACATTTTCAAATAAGCAAAAACAAGGCTTTCCAAGATGAAAGAAAAACAATATCCTTCATTTTGACCTCGTAAAGTATTATAATGTTTACTGCTGTTATAGAATATTCATGAAAATAAAAGTAATTAGGTTAGTGTTATACCGGAAATATCATAAAGTGTCATATAAGAATATTGATTAAAGAGGAAGCTACAATCAATTAAAACGTATTTATTCTTAAATCACCTCGTGAAGTTTTCTTTTTTACAATTTTGTATCTTCCCGAATTGTCTTCTAATAAAGTATTTTTAATTATTATTTTTATATATTATATTTTATTAACTATTATTATTTAATATCCATTTGTTTGTTTTAAAACGAGTTCAATAATATTTATAAACTATGTATATTTATAAAAAAAAAATAGGCAAACATGATATGGACCCAAGGTTGAGACCACGGAAGAAAAACACGGATCACGGATTAAGTATAAGAAAGATATATTAAATAAAAGTTACAAGAATAGGATAACGGGTAAGCGGAGCTTACTATCTAGTGGTGTCCATTATGGGTAGTCGTACGCACTGCGTATTACTAGTACTCCTGTTGATTCTACAGTATTACGATACTGCTTTCTGAGAGGGTTATCTCACATCGTGATTTATTACTGGATGAGTCTATGATGCAGTTAAATTTCGGGTTCCCAACAAAACGAAAATGTTTAGAAAAACAAAACAATGTCTTTTATTATTAACTCATTTTCAAAATTATGACATTTCGAAATAAAAAGCGATTTTGAGATCATATTGTCTTTTATTGTCTTGTGAAAACATTTTTTAAATTGATGAGTGAAAAAAATAAAACCCAGCAAGCCTCCAGAGCACTACTGCAAGCATTAATTCAAGTTAAGGAAGCCCTACTAAAAGTACTACAAAAATCAAGTTTGTATCCCCACTCCTTGAAGAGAAAATATTTTTTTAAGTAAGACATGAAAAAAATAAATTGTCGGAATCCACAGGAGCGCTACTAAAAGCTGTAAATATGGTTATAAATATGGTTATAAATATGGTTATAAATATGGTTATAAATATGGTTATAGTTATCTATTCTATATTTATATTTAAATCAGGTTTAAATCGGAGGTAAATTACATTTATTTATCAGGGAAACTCGTTAAAATAAATTAAAACAAAACATATTTTTGACGTGTGTACTTTGAATAGCTACAGATACTTTTAATATCGGACTTAAGACAGGGCGACCATGAAATAGGTTTTGAAAGCCGAAGTCGGAAACCGGATGGACGATTAAAACGCCCACGCAAGTAAGCTGATCTGAGTTTTATAATTATATAGATTATTACTGACTATTTATCTATTTATGTTAAAGCCAATTTAATATCACCTTGTAAAGTTTTCTTTCTTACACTTTTTTGTATATTCCCGAATTGTCTTCTAATAAACTATTTTATTTATAATTTTTATGAATTATATATTTATTAACTATTATTATTTAATATTTATTTGTTTAAAGCTAGTTTACTATTTATTTATTATTTATTTACTATTTATTTATTTTATAGCCAGTTTAATAATATTTATAAGCTATTTACATTTGTAAATAAACAAAAGTAAATGTCCCGAAAACAAAAACAATGTCCTTCATTTTAATCTTATTTTACCAAGTATAATGTTTACGTAAGAAGATTTTTACATTTGGAAAAAAAAAAAAGATATTCCCAAGAGAACGAATCATTTTCCGGACACTTGTTTTGATTTCGGAATAAGTGTCGAGAAGTTATTATGAAGTTATTATGTTTTATATTCTTATGTAAGAAATCTTAAGTATATCCATTGTATGCCCTTAAGATGGAAAGGTTCAGCTTATAATAGGTGCTTGATTTACTTTCTTTAACGCCCGTCCGTTTCCGATTTGTGATGGTTTAGAAAGCTATAAGTAGGTGGCTGGTCTTCAGTGAAGACTCTGAATCTCTCAACGCAGGTCGCTCAGAGTGAAGCTGCGCCAAGAAGGTCCATATTCTTGGAGAGATAGAAGGACCCACTGGACGAAAGTTAAGACATTTTAATTAGTTAAAAAAAGATTTAAGTTAATTATAAAGTAAGAAACGAAAAAAAGAAACGAAACGTCTTAAACGAAACGAACGTATTATTAATAGATAAGTAATATATAATTAAACTCTTGAATAAACTTGTTAGATCGAGATTCCGTTTGAAAAGTCATAAAGTTATAAAGCGGCAACATGAACCTGTTAATTGCTTCAGCGTTTTTAATTGTGCAGCTCTTGTCTCTTATGCACAGAGGAGAAAGCTTATGTTTCGAACAGGATGTCCAGGTTCAAACAACACGTAAGTAGATTATTTTTCTTTGTTTTTTTATTTATGTATTTATTTATTTACCAATATCAAGAGTCGACAACATACAGTCCGGGAAAAAATGTTGTCTGGCCCGCAAGTAAATGTCAGTAATTTGGGCACGAGAATTTACAAACATCCACCAACAGAAAAAATGACTATTGGCAAATGACGTATACCCATTTTACTTCATTTCTTTCAACAAAAGATACGTAGTGTAACTTGGAGCAATTCCATACCCTTTCGGTTGAAAAGCTGTTCAGTAAAAGGAAAGTAATTCAGTAGGAGATGGGTTTGCTGGTGATTTCTCTTCAAAGTACTGAAATTGCTTCTGCTGTCTACAGTGAACATCAATTAATCCAGCGACACAATCCAGAGTCACCCTAAGGTAAGCACGACAGTTGCACTTTTCAGTCATCTTTATACTTGTATTCGTGTCCTCTTTACTGTTCTAAGTTGGTTATAGTCTGTGATTTATGTATAAAGTCCATGGAAGAGTGCTAAAAAGAGTCTAGGAGTGCCGTGATGTTGATTTTTTTTTTGTCAGTGCTTGGGAAAATTCCATATCTCTTGGTTATAGAATTTCCTAGAAAATTCCAGCATACAAATTAATAAGTGTTTAACATGAAACATGCTTTCCTTCTACATATTTTAGCTTCTTCTGCCATTTCCTACTAGTGATTGTGTCAGAATCTTGGCATGTCTCTAAGCAAATAACTTTTTCCAAGTCTCCACTTTATAGCAATCAAATTGCTTCACAGCAGACAATATCAAGGCAGGGTTCAAAAGGTGTAGGGTAATGCCATGGGATTCACTAGCATCAGACTACCTGGCTCCCACATCCAGCCAGACATCAAGCGCCTTCAACATCGAGTGCAGATGTGCCTTCATCAGAACCTGTGTATTCCACAACAGATGATCCCTAAACGTCTACAATGATTCCACGTTCAAAGAAGAAGACTATGAAAGATTTTTTGGTCCCCCGACAAAAGGAAGGTTGACCTGTAAACTCACCCTTGTCCGTTAGTCCTTTCGTCTGTCCGCACTTTTCTCAATAACTACGCCTTGATTTTTTTTTAATTTTACACAAACATTAAACATGATATGAGTAAAAAAGTAACAGAACAGATTTTCCGGGAAAACTCCGGTTCCCCCCCCCTACGGGTCTCTTTCGGGTTAAAATGGCTAAAATTGACGCTTTTGTGCTTATTAAAAAAAAAATGATGCCTTTGATTTTTATAAAACTTTCTGAAAACTTGTAGCTAATTGATTTCTATATAATTTTGTTTGTCTATACTTCGCGATAACTCTTAGGTGCGCCCCAGGGGCTCATTTAGGGCTAATAAATACACTCAATTTTTGGGGGACTATTTTACCATATTTGTCCAACATGTTCTGTGTATGTCTATTTAGCAGTTAAATATGTTAAGGCCTTGGAGACTTTGGGGGCTATATGGAGGGGGGCAAATAATGGACTTAGTCGTTTCTTTTTTTTTTTTTTCTTTTTTTTTGCATGGTGCAGAACTCAAATTTACTTTAAAGCCTAAAACTGCGCGGTCTGTTCATTTTCACCAGGATTTGACGCCCTCTGGTGGTTTGGGGGCTTAATGGGTGGGGGGGGCATATACTGAACTTAGTCATTTTTTATGCCTCGTTCACTGTGCACTCACAGGGGACCATGCATGCTTCACTTGTTCGTTAGAAGGTTGACACTCATGCTAACTAAGCCTGAAAGAAAATTCATGCCAACAGACAAAGGACGATGAAAATGCAGTATGGAGAGATTCTGACCTCAACTGAATGTCTACAATGACTTTGAAAATGAAGAAGAGGAAGCAGCAAAAAAATGGAGGTTTGAGTCTCGAGGGTGAGGTCAAGGGACAGAAAAAAATACTAAAAATATCGGTGTGAAGAGGTCAAAAGTATGTGCTCGACAGCCAGATGCTGACAACCTGTACATTGATGAATCTACTTTTTATCGACGTTCGTTGTCTCCTCAGAGGTTCTAGACTCTTAAAGAAACGATTAACATCGTCAAAATATAGATTTATCTGCGTTGGGCTTTTTTAAATATTTATATAATTTCATTTATGATAACCGAGCACTATTGCAAAAACAGTTTGGAGCTTAATACATTTGAATTTATTTGATTACTAGCTGTATCGGTCCAGCGATTCAAGGTCGAAACACATTGCTGTGTGGAAGGTTTAGTGAAATACTATCTGAGATAAACGGAAACCTTAACTTGTTACGATTTTCCTGAAAGTTGATCACATGTTGGATTTATAGAAGCATAAAACACGGCTATCTTCATCCATGAAAATCAAACGGGAAATAACCCTCATAGCTTAATGGGAAAATAACTTTCATAGTTTAAATAAATAAAACTTAATTCCGTTTTTAAACGCAACTGATATCAGTATATTATGATTAAAAATAAATTAAATATAAATTATATCCACAATAAAATAAATTAATTAACTTTTAATAATATTTTTAAACAGAATATTTAAATAAATTATGTTACTAATGACTATTAATAACTTGGTACTATTTATTAAAATATATTTTCTTTAATGTATTATGAAAAAAAAATTAATTGTTTTAATGTGGATTTCATTTGCATAAATATATACATAAAGAAATCATGCTGAAATAAAACAAGCAAGAATACAACTTTATTATTATTATTGGCTCACAAGGAGCTTTCACACAGGTTATCAAAGATCTCTCCTTGACAACCTGTGGTGTTCCCTGGAAGCTGGGTGACAGCAACTTTCCCCAGGTTTCCAGTGCTCTTCACCTCTTTCGATAACATTTGCAAATGTATTTGCGTTATCGAAACAGCCGCTTACCATTGATTTCTTGCTGGTAGCGGCCATCGGCCTCCACTGGAATTTGAGTGGCAATAAGCCTCCCCAGGGTCCCAGTTCTTTTCGCACTTGTCCAGCGGAGATCTGGTCAGTGCTCTCTCCTCGGTCTTTACATCATCCTTGACCCTTCTTGGCTACTTGGTATCACTCTTTGGGGAGGGGGCGGTGATGCGACAATGGGAGGTGTTTATTATTATTATTATTATTATTATTATTATTATTATTATTATTATTTAATAATAATAAATATTTTATTATCATCTACGTACGTATACATTTCATCGTCTCGAAACCATAAGTGTAGCAATAACAGTTCTATGCAGTCGCACGATGCAAGCACCGAAACAAAAGTCATCTTTGACTTTAATTCCGAACGCGCTAACAAATGACGTAAATTCCAGCAGCTACACGACATGATGAGAAATAAATCCCATGTATGCTGAGCAGGCAGACAACCATAGTCAGTCCTCCTAACAGTTTCAATAGAAAGGAGACAATTTAAACCTTAGATTAAATGATCTGTATTATTTCTCATTACGGCGCCAGTTTCCATAAGGACATTGAAAAAAAACGAATGGGATGACCCTTATCGTACCTTTTTCCATTATAAACGCTCTGACCAACATCTGGCTCCAATTGAAATGAGAAACCTTCATGTTTAGACAAGCTTCTTGGTCTGACCTTCACTCCTAATTTGAAATGGAACGCATACATCAAATCCGTTGCCAACGTTGGATCATTCTATCGTTCCAGTAGATGGAATCCTTTGCCTGTATAAGAGCCAGGCTCGTTTTAGGACGGAGTATTGTTGCCACATCTGGGCAGGAGCTGCTCGGATACTCTATCCTGTCTCGACAGAATTCAAAACCGACTTCGTAATCTAGCAGGAGAAGCCCTTTTCTCTTCTCTGCAGCCTCTTTCCAGCAGAAGAGGCGTTGAGAGCATGTCTTTACTCTATCGTTATTTTCATGCCAAGCATTTAACTGAGTTCCAATCTATGATCGCCAATCTTTCACAAAACATTCGTCAAGCCAAAATCAGTATCAATAATTTCCCCAAGTCTCTGTCAGTGCTTAAACCTAAACATGGATATCATGAACAAAGCTTCTTTGCTAGAACTGTCAGCCTGTGGAACTCTATTCCATTGGTCTGCTTTTCAGCTGACTACAATATTGTCGTATTAAAGTCCATCATAAACAAGTTCTTATTGAATCGTCCTCGGAAATAATCTAATTATACCAAATATCTACCACAAACGATTATTATGCTATTGTCCCAATAACTACCGAACCCTTACCGTCGAATGGCCTCAAGGCCTTGATATGTGGTCTCCCCTTTGTAAAAGAAAATACGCTATTCCAGTCCATCGATCATTTTGGAGTCAGTCTTTGAAGGCCATTTAAATTTCTTCGCTTCCTCCTCCCTCTTGATTTTCAAGTACTTAGGTCATGTTCATTTGACCACCAAACATAAAATGTAATTTATATATATATATATATATATATATATATATATATTTGAGTTAGACAGTATTTTTTTTTCATTCAAACAAACATCGTTAACGACAACAGATAGCTTTTGTTTATTTTTTATTTTTTCAATTTTTCTGATGTTTTTGCGTATATATCAAAGATATTAATACATGTCACATTGTTAAATTTGTGTCTTCGAAGCATGTTGCGATTTGCTGCTTTTCGTCTTTTGTCAATACATCGCCAGGAATGTGTAAGATTTGGTTGTGTTGAGAGGGCGAATGGTATTAGCATTAGTAGTCGGAAAACGGTTAGTGGGCGCGAAGCTGAGTTCTTATATATACCACTTCCAAATTTTTTAATCTTTTAACGTTGGTTTCATGATGTATTATTTGTGTGTTGATGACTAAAATTTCTCTAACTTCGTAGGGGGGCAGTTATGTTTTTTTCTGTAAACTTTGTAATATAGCACTAGATTGTACGGGATAACGTGGTCGTTGTGTAACCGACGTAATTAACGTAACTGCTTTTTTGTTTATTATTATTATTATTATTATTATTATTATTATTATTATTATTATTATTATTATTATTATTGCTGTTGTTGTTATAGGAGTTACACTCTCCCAGTGGGCAATTTAAACTTATAGATGACGTTGGTTCGTTCTAGTGGTTTGAGGATAGAGGAAGGCATTGTTTTTTTACAACTAGATTTTGGGTTTAACATTTTTTATAATACATAATAAGCCTAAGGTTATTTTTTTCAGTGGGAGAAACGTATCTATGAATAATATTTTTTATGTCTTTCCCTTCCAATTTAAATCCTGGTTGCATCTGGTTGTATTGTATTGGGATTTTGATATTTTGGAAGCGGTATATATAAGGTGAATTGTATTAACTTGATTTCCACTCTCATAGTAGTAGTAATAGTAGTAATACTACTACTACTACTACGACGACTAATAATAATAATAATAATAATAATAATAATAATAATAATCGTTGTACTTCTCACAAGGAGTCATCATCGGAGATCGCTCACTTACATCAACCGCTAGTGTTCCCTCAAGCTTGGGTGATAACAAGTCTCCGGTAGATTTCCAGTACTCTTCACTTTCCGATTACTTTTATAAATGAATTTTCATCACCGCAACAGTCGTTTACCATTTACTTGTCGCAACCAATGATCGTTAATCATCACTGGAATTTGTGTGATAATGAACCTCCCCAAGGTGTCAGCCCTCTTCGCACTCATCCAGTGGAGATTTGGCTGTGCCTAAACCTAAATGTAGTTTCCATGAACAAAGCTTCTTCATTACAACTGCACGCCTGTGGTACTCTCTTCCGAATGCCTGCTTTCCAGCTGACTACAATCTGATTGTCTTCAAGTCCAACGTAAACAAGTTCTTAATCAACCGTCCCCCTAAGTAATCCAATTTACAAAACTCCCACTACTTATGTCTACTACGCAATAATCACATTGACTAATGTATACCCATTAACCCTTATCCTCAAGTGGCCTCCAGTGGTGATTCCTGTGAAAAAAAATATACCTCCTCAATCTTTCCATCCTCCGCAACTCTTCTCGACTATTTTGTGTGGTACCAATCTATGCTGATGCTACAAATTTTTGTTTGTGTTTTTTTTTTTTTTTTTTGTAGAGGAGGTAATTAACTTACAATTTTGCTCTTTCATTTTTCTAGGTTCCATGTAGTGTTCCTCTATTTTGTTTTACTTCTGTTGTAGTTTCCTTATGACCGGTTAGCGTTTCTGGCTCATGTGAACTAATCTCTACATTCGACGATTTTCCTTAAGATTTCAGCCGTTTTGAGGATTGTTATCTGCTCTATCTTTTCAGCCTTCTCCCTGATTCCAATTTCGCCCATTCGTTTTTCGAAGTTTTTCAGGATTGTTCCTAGTCCCCCTTAGTGTTATCTTGACTTTCTTCACGTTCCATATTCCTTTCAGCTCTCTGGCCAAGCACGTGTATTTGTTAATTATTATTAATAATAGTTTATATATTAATCCGGTAGCGTGTGTGTTCTTTTGTGTGTCACGCTTACATCCGGGTCGTTTTATTGTTATTTCTTGTCATAAATAATTTTACCAAGAATTCTTCATAAGTTTTGGTTTAGGTTTCGGCTAGAGGTGATGGTACTTAAATCATCTTTTTTATATAAATAATTTTATCAACAATTCTTCATAAGTTTTGGTTTCGGTTTCGATTATGACTGAAGTAACTCAAGTTATATATATATATATATATATATATATATATATATATATATATATATATATATATTTCATAAGTTTTTATTTCGGTTTTGATTCAAGCTAATGCACCCAAGTCATATATATATATATATATATATATATATATATATATATATATATATATATATATATATGACTTGGGTGCATTAGCTTGAATAAAGATTATATATATATATATATATATATATATATATATATATATATATATAATCTTTATTTATTTACTTTTTTTTTTTTTTGAAATCTAAACTTTATAATATATAAAAATCGATAGAGCATTAACTCTATAATAAAAATTCGAAATCTACAAGAATTAAAATATCATATTAAAGCGTACTTTACGACCTGGCTATGCCGGGTGTCGTTGCTAGCTTAGATAAATACTTTTGCAGTTTTAACACAAAAGCTACAATAATATCAGAGCGTCTCCATTTACACTGAATATCTACAGAATGCCAACATCAATATATTACATATGAATCAGTCCCCTGTGTAATTTCCACAGATCCCGCTAGTTATTATTATTATTATTATTATTATTATTATTATTATTATTATTATTATTATTATTTCAGGATTTGGCCGAGTGATCACCTTTTGCCAGTATCGGGGCCTCAGATTGTTAAGTGGTTCCAGTCTCTTCACCAAGGATTGTTTCTCCTGTAATTGTACAACGACATCGTTAAAATGCTGTGGGTAAGGAAAAAAAAATTACATATTTAAAGCAGCTATATCCACGATTTTCTCTACAAATTTAGTAAACGTGACGGATACCCTCGTTCTTCAGATGTGCACCAATAATAAAATCGAAATTTAACGCTGTCTTGTTGGAGAGAAAAGACAAAATGAGTAGTTTGATCGGTGCTAACTCTTGGTAATAGAACTTAGTGGAGGTCGAATTTGGAAAGATTTTATTTCTGTTTTTAATAGGGCATTGACTACTGTTTCTCTCTCTCTCTCTCTCTCTCTCTCTCTCTCTCTCTCTCTCTCTCTCTCTCTCTCTCTCTCTCTCTCTCTCGTTAGTGTTATATTAGAAAACACCTAAAAGCCTACTAAATAGGTTAAAACTATTAGAAAATATGTTGAAAACAAACTCTTAAATTTGTTATCCAACAACCGATAATTTCTTCATTTCAGTAGTTTTCACGTGTTGCTTTTTAAGTGTTTTTAATATGTGAGCCGTTCGATGTGCAAATGGTTTTTCTGAACATTCGAATCTAAGTTAAATTAATCATGTTTGAAATGTATCAATTCAACTTCGTTGTGATTTTGTGTTGTTTTCATGGACATTTGAAGACGTTCGCAGGAACTTTTGCTCTGATAGTGTATATTTTTCATTTTATATCAGGAGTTTTTTATCTATTGCCTGAATGTATTCATGGATTTTGGAAACACGCATACGCGTTATATCTTCTTTATTGTTAAACGAACATTGAAGCAGAGTATGATATAATATATATATATATATATATATATATATATATATATATATATATATATACGCGATATACGGCACAATCACGTTGATACACCGGTTCTCGCGGTCAGAAGAATGACAGCTTCTATATGTTAGGAATAAGTAGGTTTAGAAAACAGTTTTCACAGACCGTGTCAAGGTGGCCTAATGGTTATCGTACTTGACTCACTGTTTTAGGTTTCGATTTCAGCTCGAGTATATTTTTACTTACAAGAAGTGAACTGTTTAGAAAAAAACAATACTCGCATGCATATGTCTCAGTTTCTTTCCGTTTTTTTTTCTTTTACTTCATTTTTTAAAGGAACTTAACATTACGTTTAATAACTACGATATTTTTTTATAATAACTAAGAATTCTGCATTAAATAAAATATTCGTATTTTACGACCGACAACGTTGGCCAGTCTGCTGGTTATTATAAACACACAAACGGTATATATTTAGGAAAGGGTTCCTCTCCTAGATTAATAGTAAGTTTTATCTATAAATATAAAAGCGAAAATGTGTGTATGTATGTATGTCCGCTTTTTGTGTATGTCTGAGAAAGGCATTTTTTTCTTTTTTTTTTCGAGAAGATATCGATCGACTCACTTTTTCTTAAAACTTTTTATATCACATCTAAATGATAATATCTACGAGTTAACAACGGGGGTCGCCTGTCTATTTAATTTGCTCGACTTTGAAAAGATAAACATTCAACATTTACGATCTCTGCATGTGCATTAAGCTTTTTCGTGAAAGCAATCAGCTTTGATCAATGTGGAGTTTCTCCATATATCAGACAATTGCTATTCAATTTGGTCAATCCCCTTTTTATGGAGAGCTGGTTTTCCCCACAACATCTTGGGGAAACAAAAGAAAATAAAAAAATCCTGGCCCGCAGTAAATAAAATACTGCCCCGCAGTCAAAGTTGACCTCATTAAGTACGAGCATCTGCCAAGTTTTAATACTTAAATAAATTCAAAAATATTTCGTGGTGGCCCGGTGGTTAACATCGCACTTTTTTTTTCACATTTTAATTTTCAACTTCGACTCAAGAATTCGGGTTCGATCCTTCATACTTTACCTACCAAAAATGTGTTTATTTTAACCCCGACCCCACCCGACACAAACACCCGGCTGTTTTGATTTATCTAAAATCACACACACCTCCAAATACCCGGGCAACGCCGGGTACCCCCCGCTAGTGCTTTATGAAAAGAGCAATACTTAATTATTTAAGCAGTAACAATCTCACTTAAACATAAAACTAAAGAAGAGTACATTATTACCTTTTTAATTTCCTTTAAACTATGATCTTAAACGTGACCTTACTTTACTACTTCGGTCTATTTTAGGAATATGACCCAAAAGATTTGATGCCCGTAAATAAATGAGTGTAGATTTATAAATGATTTAAATTCAGACTATCGATTCCATGTGGTCTCTTTAAGTGTGTAGGGGAATTTGGGTAAAGAGCACCGGTTTGTGTAGACACCGGATGGGTTGTTTCCCTTTGGAAGAAAAAAAGGATATTATCTGTGCCTAAACCTAAACGTAGATTCCATGAACAAAGCTTCTTTCTTAGAACTGCACGCCTGTGGAATTGTCTTCCGTTTTCCTGCTTTCCGGCTGACTACAATATGGTTGTGTTCAAGTCTAAAGTAAATAAGTTCTTGATGAGCCGTTCCATATAAGTTATCAAATTTACCAAATTTTCATTACTAATGATTACTATATTGTCCAATTTCTACTGTACACTCTTTAACCCTTATCCTTGAGTGGCCTCTGGGCCTTGATAATGTGGTGATGCCTTTGTAAAAAAAAAAAAAAAAAAAAAGATGCTTTTGGCCTAAACTGAAATGTAAGGGTTTACCCGGGCGCGAACTTTGTCCCACTGCGATGCAAGACACCGTCAACCACTTCTGAGTGAGTATCTGGATTGTAATGTTGTATAACGTTTCATGTTTGTCAACGAGCAATAAAAGTGTGCATATATATATATATACTAGTGAATTATCTGAGTTTATTAAGCATTTATGTCTGTAAATCTTTCTAGTTTCGGTAATTCGACTGACCATGAATTCCCTAACGTTTACAGCAAGTGTTTATTGGGCCATGAGTCCGAAACAAAATTGAAATAAGATAAAAAACGCGTATAAGTTATTTTCTTTCTTTCTCTCTTCAGATTTGGTGTTAATAGTGGTACTCACGCAGCACCCCCTAACTGCAAAATGATGCGTGATGGTTGCTTTCCTTATTACGTCCGTCGTGAAAACGAGAACCTGGATTGTTACACGGGAACACCGATCATTTTGCAGGATTCTGCCCAACAACAACAACAACCCTCAAGCAACGGACCTGTAACTCAAATAAATGCATAAAGTGCGCACGAATTATCCGCCGTCTTGTTCTTTCTTTAATCTATGTCGTCTCAAAGACGCGTTCGAATTCTTTATGATAACAACCAAAAAAATCATTGTTTTAGCATGAAAGCCTCTTTTAAATAAAAATATATTTACTAACCAATTTATACTGATTTTTGAATAAAGAATACGTGTATCAAAAGTAAACATCGTTTTGTTTTTTCTTCTTTCTATTGAGTTGTTAGGTTGGTGCAAATATATATATATATATATATATATATATATATATATATATATATATATATATATATATATATATATATATACTAGCATTTCAGCCCGGCGTTGCTCGGGTGTTTAGAGGTGTATGTTGAGCAAAAAAAAAAAAAAACGTGGTCAATATTTTTAACTTTGACCCCTATTATGACCCCTTAAAATTTATTGTTTTGGGCTCAAATTATGTTATAAAGTTAGATTCATGTCCAATGAACCTATATCTAATATTTCAAGTGTTTAGACCCAAAATTGTCGGACGAGTTTGGTAGAGTTCTCAAATGTCAAATCGTTGAACTTTGACCCCCTTACCAGCCGAATTTCTGACCAAAAACCGATCACAAAGAATTTCTCAAATATCAGTACCCTGTATATCAAATTTTGAGTCTGTAGACTGAAAATTGACAGAGTTATTGCGTAGGGAAATGTACACACACACACACACACACACACTAAGACAGACACACAGATACGTTCACATATATATATATATATATATATATATATATATATATATATAATTTATTTATACAAACATTGATGGCTACATATGTGCATACATGTTTCTTTAATCACCCGTGCAAGGGAGATTACGTCTGCAGGCCATGAATTTTCTTCGAAAACCTATGTTTTATTAAAAGAGCAATACTTAATTATTCGGGCAATAACAATCTCACTTAAACATAATTCATGGCCTGAAGACGTAATCTCCCTAGCACGGGTGATTACAGAAACATGTATGCACATATGTAACCATCAATGTTTGTATAAATAAATTTCATATACCTGCTCTGTTTACTCATTGAGCACTTTTTGGAAGACACATGTTGTTTCATCGGATGTACCTCTAGGAAACTAAACTCTACTGCCATAATATATATATATATATATATATATATATATATATATATATATATATATATATATACGTCAAAGGATGACATCATTTTGTCATCAATCTAATATTTTCAGAAGTTACTCGACATATTTTTACCAATTCTGGAATGTAGTAGTATTTAGTACTGGGTCTGTTATAGAATGGTAAACGTTCTAGTACTACTAATAATATCTATTAATACTGGTGCTGTTACTGCTGCTGTAACAATCAACAGTCATTGATTGAAAAACTATTTGACACAAAATTTGAAATGACGCATGATTAACATACAGGATGTAATACAGCAGATCGCAAGTATAATGTTACTACAGCTACTATTATTATTACCTACTACTACTACTACTACTACTACTACTACAAATACTACTACTACTACCAATAATAATAATAATAACTAATAGATTAGAATTGTACAAAATCTGACATGTAATGAAGTTAAAAAGTATATTAAATATAAAGTTCAGATAAAAATATTAAGGTCATCTTTAATTGGACAAAAGACCTTTGATAGACCTCCATTTTGGATATTGAACGTTCCGTGGATTTTTATAAAAAAAAGATTGTTGCATATATTATAATGTATTCACTAGAATATTTCACTGATTACTTGCTGCCGGATCTGAAAATCACTCCTTCTCATATTCGTGATATCATAAAAAAAAAACTTAGCCGCCTCCGTAGCATTGGGCCTTATCTCATCCCTGCCATAATATTTTTTTAAATGTTCCACTGAGCTAGCACCTGTCCTCTCTATCTAAACTCTTCAATAATAAAATAATCAAAGTTTAGAAAGTTTATATTTAAGGAAAAATATAAATTAACAAACGCAAAAGTTTTGGATACACTTAAAAATCCCTTTTCTGAAATGATTTTAGATGACTTTTGCTTTGCGCGTTGAAATAATGCAAGCGAGTTATCACTAGGTCTATAACAACGGCATATTCTTTTCATTGTTTTGACTCTCGAGTATATATCCGACGCAGTTAGACACACTTAATCAACCGAGAACCACATCACTTTATATAAAAGCATATAAGATATCAACGAATACACACTCGAGAATCAAAACAATGAAAAGAATATGCTGTTGTCCTAGCCCTAATTATCACTGACGAATCAGAGAACTTTATATTAAAATAATTTTTATAAAATTCTTCCGGTTTGTGCTAACCTGCTTTAAAGTCAACCAGTTCATTTATAAAAATATCTAAAACAAAAGAGTTGTCAATAGATATTTGTCAAAAAATCATTGATAAGCACAAAGAAGGGTATCGGATAATATCAAGGGAACTAAATCTACCACTTAGTACAGTTGGAAACATTATTAGAAAGTTTTAAAACCCTGATGAAACTGTCGACCAAGGAAATTAAACAAAAAAATTTAAGCAGAAAGGTACAAAGAAACCCTTTTGTTACTCGTGGTGAAATTCAAACCGACCTCAGAGGAGCTGGAATTGGTGTGAGCAAGGATACAATCAGTAGAGCTCTAAATCGTACAGGTTTTATTTCAAGATCTCCAAGAACAGTTCCATTGTGGAAGCTTAAACATGTCAGATCATGTTTGAATTATGTTAAACCATATGGGGAGAAACTACAAGAATTAGACGAAACGAAAATCGAAATCTTTGGAAGAAACACAGCAACACATGTATGGCGGAAAAATAGCATCGCCCACAACAAAAAGGATACCATTCCTACAGTGAATTTTGCGATGGTTGGGACATAATAGCAATTTCGTGTTTCAAGACGACAACGGAGTTGACGTTCTTATTTGGCCCAGTCATTCTCCAGATCTTAACCCAATTGAAAATTTGTGGAAAATATTGAAGATCAATATTCACAAGCGGAATCCATAAAATATTCAGCAACTAGAACAATTCTGCAAAATAGAATGACGTAAAATACATGCAAATCTTTGCAAAAAACGTGTGTACAAGTGTATATAATGCTAGAAGCATTAGTAATAAAAACTAATAACCTACTAGCAAGAAAATAAACTTTACCAAAAGTAGTACTATACTGAAATGTTTATAAAGTTACTAAAATTATTAACCAATAAAATAAATATACATGTTATCAAAAATTTATGTAAGTTGTTCAAAACTGATGATTACACCAGCCAGTTCTTGACAGAAGTGAAAACCGTTATTTGGAAGTTAATAAGGATCAAAAATAGAATTAATAGACAAAAAAAACCGTCTATTTTATTTTTAAAATATGCTTAAGAGTAAAAATACTCCATATATACTGTAATCTATATTGCCCTGTAGAGAACCTTGTATTGATTTTATGAAAATATTTTATGTAATGACTTTAATTAAAGTTTAAAATGCAAATATCAAGTATCATGATTCAATTATGGCCTAAACAGAAGCATTCATTTCGAACGCGCTTCTGTCATATCATAGAGCCTACTGTTGATTTTATATGCCGGGCGTTTCTGCTTGTGCGATGATAAAACGTCTCACGTGCACTTCTGTTGTTAGGCTGTATAAAATGTTAACTTTATTCAAAATCGTCTGTTCCTTTTTTTATCGGATTTTTTTTATATCTTCGATTATCGATACTTATCGAAGACATTCCGATACAAAACCGATCTACAAACACTGCCGGGCACATAATTTACATTTGCGTGAAATCTCAAAATTATCGGCCCAACTGTTTAGGGGTCCATATGCAATGAACTTACACACACACACACACACACACACACTAGTTCCCCTTATATAATAGATAGATAGATAGATAGATAGATAGATAGATAGATAGATAGATAGATAGATAGATCCGTACATGTAAACTGTGGGGATTATTACTCCCGACAGGAGATGAATTTTCTTACGTGAGAAAGTCGGAATTCTACTCAACGATAATCATTGGAATTTCAATTGGTAGCGACAGCTGTTCAAAATGAAAAGAAAAACAACAACTGTATATATTAATTTAGTAATTTTAGTTGACCAATAAATAAAGAATGGTATACAAAACAAAATGTTGAATATGCAGAATAAGCATTTGCGAATACGTGTTTTCCCCGATAGTTAGAAAATTGCCTCTCTGTTACCGGTGGTCAAGAATTCAATATGGCTCCTAAGTCACAGTAGTTCTTTTACGTCTCAATGGCAGTATATCTTGTTTGAAATGAATTAAAGTTAAAAAAAAAAGAATAATCTATATAAATAAAACAGCAGCTGCATGTATGTGTGTGTCTGCGTGTAAATATTTAACCGATAAACGTTTGAACTACTGGTCACATAACAATGAAATTGACAGAAAATAGTAACTATACATCAAATATGGTTTATATTGAATAAAATCTTTGGGTGAATGAACGATACCTACAGAAATATGTCGGCAAGTTAAAATGCAAAATATTTATTTAAACTTGCCGAGATATTTCAATTACTTTTGCTCATGCGCAACTTCATTCGTAGATTGAAGGGATTTAATTCTAAATCTTTGTTTTCTATCTGTCGATAGCTCAAAAAATAGGGAACGCGGATGGAGCGCTAAATGTTTTGGTTTCGATACTAGCTGATGGTACCCAAGTCATTCCTTTCATCTTTTGAAATCAGTACTATATATTAGGTACAATGTATTATTCAATAGAGAATTGGCTCTGTAATAATAAATACGAAACGTGCATGAATTGAGATAAATTTAGGCGTATTTTACAACTGGACAAGCCCGGGACCCCCCACCCTCACCCGCTAGTTAATAATAAAACAAATCTTAATTTAATTCCAACAGGCTAACTCTCTTCGTCGTTAAGTGAATGGCTTTTTCTTACAAACTATCTCCTGTGAGTTTTAACTGAAATGCAGTCGGGCCGTTGTCAACGAAAGTAAATAAAACGAGGAATAGCTGCTTTCTGTAGCATGTGTTTTAATAGTCATCCGAAATGACAACGTAACTGGGAAACAAGACTGGAACGATGAACGTTTGAGTTTTATAAGTTGACTTAGATGATCCTTAGGAGAGCAGTGATTGGCTTACCTTTCGACCAATCCGCGCGACCTTTAAAGCAACACGGGAAGCGATAATATATATATATATATATATATATATGTTTTATGTTTTTATTACCGTTTTATCTGTTTGGTTACATATGTTTCAGATGTTGGGCCATGTTTACGATCCAACAGCTTCGTCGTAAACATGGTCCAACATCTGAAACATATGTAACCAAACAGATAAAACGGTAATAAAAAAAATAAAACACATATTTTCTCTGCAATAGTATTGAGCACTCTCTTCAGGTTTTTACTAATTACCAGTTTTACCATATATATATATATATATATATATATATATATAATATTTTTCTAGCTACTAATATGATTCTACTCATCACAAATAGAACTTTATGCAATACACACAATGTGTGATTTTATTTTATGGGAAATAAAATTGTAGCTTCAATATCTACTAAATATCCATCTTATTGTCTTTCCTACTACTCTTTTTTGTGCATTATTCTGCTACGCTACATTTACGTATTAAAATAAATATGAATCTTATTAAGAAGAAACTGAAAGGTATATTTATAACTTACGTGATTGAAACATGTATTTAGGTAATTAATTCTTATTTCAGTCACGTAGATTATTTCAAGCTGAAAGAACACTCGATTTAGTTCTCTTCACGAACGATGAACACGTTTCCTCTTCGCATAAGGGGCAGCAGCATTTCATCCACTTTCTTCTTCTTCTTTTTACCGAAAACGAAGCTTAAGCAAACGACATGGTGTCTAATACAAAACTCTCTCAAGCAAAAAGATGTTGTTCCAAACAAAATCAAATAAAAATAATAATTAAAGGAATCGTTTTGGCATCGGAAAATAAATACAAATTTTTCCGATTCCGATACCCCAAAAAGTTCCAATTTTTCCAATTCCCGATTCCGATTCTGATTAATCGTTCCACCACTAATATATATATATATATGTGTGTGTGTGTGTGTGTGTGTGTGTGTGTGTGTGTGTGTGTGTGTGTGTGTGTGTGTGTGTGTGTGTCTATTATATAAAGTAATAGATTAGAGTCTAATTTAGGTTTTTTAAAAATGGTTACAAATGCAAACGATCTCTTTTAGATTTAAAAAATATGCTAGCAGTTCAGCCCGGCTTTGCTCGGGCTCTATGTACTGTTCATAACTTGCCCTACGTGTGAATACACTTTATGTAAGATTTCCAATGATTAGATGAAAATTTGTCTGAATAATTTCGTAGAGACCGCAAAGGTCAATTTTTTTTAACTTCAACCCCAATTTTTACCCCTTAACATTTATTATTTTGATCTCAAATCAAAATACAAAGTTTTACCCATGTCCACGTTACCTACATCTAAAATTTCAAAATTGGCGGAGGAATTTGGTAGAATCTGCAACGGTCAACTCTTTCAACTTGAACCGTTTGGCAGATAAATTTTTGCTCCAAAAATTTCAAATGTTTAGACCAAAAATTGGCTGAGTAGTTTGCTAGATACCACAAAGGGCAAATCTTTGTAACTTTGACCCCTTTGCAGCTAAAATTTTCGACCCAAATCGATTAAAAAGCTTGCTCGATCTCTGAATACCCCTTATGTAAAATTTCAAATGTTTAGACCAGAAATTGGCTGAGTAATTTGGTAGAGACCGCAGCGGTCAAATTTCTTTTAACTTTGACTCCAATTTAAAGCCCTTAACATTTATTGTTTTTGGCTCAAACTAAATTAAAAAGGTTGATCCATGTCCAAATAACCTACATTTAAAATTTCAAGTATTTAGACTGAAAATTGACGGAGTAGTTTGGTAGAGTTTTCAAAGGTCACCAAATCTTAACCACACCTCTATCCCCTATTTATGCTGACGCGGAAATGATATCCAGAAATATTCTACTTTAAATCTCGATGGATCTGTTTGTATATATTGAATGAATGAAATTAGCAGCTATTTTACCAAATCGAAAGTGTGCCACAGGTCCAAAATCCCTATATATAAAGTTTCAATCTGTAGAGAAGATTTTGGTAGGGATTTTTCGCACACATATGGTCATTTATATATACACACCCACACAAAAACACCCACACACACACACACATATATATATATATATATATATATATATAGATAGATAGATAGATAGATAGATCTCTGTGTGTGTGTTTGCGTGAGTGAGTTTATATATATATATATATATATATATATATATATATAACAATTATTCGTTTTATGCCTACAAACACTAGTATTTCATGCTTACACAATCATCAGTGCAGGAGAGGACAATTCCTGCCGGTCGAGAGATTCGAACCCAGCAAGAAGCCATCTTTAACTTCATTTGCAAAGCCTTTACTTCGTGGCCACCAAGCAATTGCCACGGAAATGAAGGGAATTAACAATTAATAAGCGCCAAATATGGGCGCAAACATTATACAATCCAAAGTGTTCGAACGTGCGCAAAGCGTGAACGTTGCACAAATGTTAGTTGACTACATCTAAGTTTATATTTTCCAAACCGTTCCTATACTTAAGTATTCTTAAAGGGACCCTTTAATTATAATTAAACAATGATTATTCTTTTTATAACTACAGAAACTAGTGTTCCATGCTTAGGTAATCATCAATGCAGGAGGTGAAAATACCTATTGGTCGAGGTATATATATATATATATATATATATATATATATACATATATATATATATATATATATATATATATCTTTCTGTGGAAATATTCTTAATTCATTTATAGTTCTTTTTTATGTATACCAATCCTTATTTAAGAAGCTCAATGTAATTACAGAGCATATAATGAATGAATAACAAAAGTCTATATTCCAAATTTCATGATGTTGACCATCTTATAATTTATTTCTTTAATTCAATTGACACTTACAATTATTGACGGCATCTGTTTCGTAGCATAAAATCAATCACTTAATTATTATATTAATCAATGAATATATTTTGCTCTTAACTCATCAGAAGGAATAGCAACAATCAATCAACCAAAAATCAATAAACTAAAATGCGTTTGGACATAATTAAAAAAAACGAAATTTGGAAGAGAAGCTGCAAATACCATATATTTTTCTTTCATTATGCCATTTTGAATTACAAAATGGCATAATGAAAGAAAAATATTAGCTTTTAGAATATAGACTTTTGTCATTCGTCCATTTTATACACACGCGCGCGCGCACACACACACACACACACACACATATATATATTCTGGGTATGTAAACGCGATGCAATCGGACTCTCGATTGTGAAAACGTCGCAGAAGAAACGGCATGTGAAGATCGATACCTGCTAAATTTTGTCAGCGGCATGTTTGTAACACCTGTATGAGTCTCATTAAATCAAGAGCTACGCATATAAGTCATCTAAGACCAAGCCTTATCGAAATGGCTTTCTCAAAGACCTTCAAGATTTTTATTACATTGTTATGTATGAAGGTCAGCACTTAGCTGGGAAAATACATGACTCTACACAACGATGAGTTGCCATTTTTTCTAAAGGAACTTATCTATAATATAAAGCTCACCTGTCTGTTTACATGTATGTATGTATGTATGTATGTATGTATGTATGTATGTATGTATGTATGTATGTATGCATGTACGTATGTATGCAGAGATTTTTAAATGTTCTGAGCCCAAGATGATGCAAAGCTTGGCAGACTTGTTGCAGACTGCTTGGCGGGATGAGTGTGTTCCGCATGATTTGCAGGATTCATTGATGGTGGTGCTATACACGGGAAAGGATGCCAGAGATGAATGTGGAAACTATAGAGGCATCTCTTTGCTGTCAGTAGTCGGTAAGGTGCTCTGTAGGATCATGCTAGACATAATGCTGGAGCATATTACTGACGATGTTTTGCCTGAGTCGTAATGTGGTTTCAGAAGAGGTCGAGGACAGTGGATATGATTTTTACAGCCAAGCAATTACAGAAGAAATGTATAAAACAGCGAAAGGATCTGTATCAGGTGTTCATCGATTTGACCAAGGCCTTTTTTACAGTTAATAGGGATGCTTTGTGGGAGATTCTGAAAAAGCTTGGCTGTCCTGACAAGTTTGCAACCATCTTAAAGCTCTTCCACAATGATATGAAGGCTGTAATCAACGTTGGGGGGAAAACTGGCTGATCCTATTTCAGTAGAAAATGGTGTTAAGCAGAGAGACATTCCAGCACCCACACTCTTTGCGTTGTATTTCACCATGGTCTTTCGGGTGGCATTTGGGGTTGCTCTGATAGTGTCTATATTCGCTACCGAACTACTGGGAGGTTGTTCAACATTAGGCGCTTCAGTGCAAATACAAAGGTACTCATCAACGCGATCCGTGACTTGCTCTATGCGGATGACTGTGATCTGGTGGCTTATACGGGAGCTGATATGAAACGTCTTGTGGGTGCTTTTGCGGTTGTCTGCAGTGCATTGGGCCTGACTATCAATATGAAAAAAATGTCTTAATGTATCAGCCTGCGCCAGGCATGCCATACTATGAGCCATCAGTTTATATCCGTGGGTCAAAGATAGCGGTTGTCGCTAAGTTTGTATACTTGAGTAGCACATTAAGTATGTCCGGTGCCCTGGATGATGAGGTATCGTTACGGATCGGTAGTGCAAGTGATGCCTTTGGAAAGTTGGACAAGCGTTTGTGGAGTTGTCACGGGATCTCGCTGCCAACAAAGATTAAGGTTTATGCCGCATGCATTCTCTCTGCTCTTCTCTATGCCTGTGAAACTTGGACAACATACAGGAAGCATTTCAGACGTCTTGAGCAGTTTCACTGGATGTGCCTACGGCGAATCTTAGGTGTGGGCAGGTAAATTTATGTCAGTGATGTGGAGGTTCTAGAACGGACCCAATGTCTTAGCATTAAAGCTATGTTATCAAACATAGACTGAGGTGGGGTGATCATGTGGTGATGATGTCTGACAGTCGACTTCCCAAACAATTCCTTTATGGCGAGCTCACTGAGGGAAGACGTTTGGTTCAAAAGCCTAAAATGAGATACAAGGATTGTTTGAGGCCCACCTTGAAAAAATGTGAGATGGATGAGAGAACCTGGGAGAGTCTTTCCTTGTGATCGTGAAGAGTGGAGATTGACCTTGCGGGGAGGTGTGAGCAAGTTTGAGGCTGATCGAACCCAGTATGAGCGACTGAAACGTGATATCCGGAAAGGTAAAGTGCAAGAAGCAGTTGATGGGCTGGGGGACCAAATTGGTTTGGAGTGTGAGGTGTGCGGGAGATTATGTCTGAGCAGAGCTAGGCTGATAAGCCACCAGACTACTCATCAGCGCAATGGGTTATAAAACAGTCTTGTGTTGCCAGATCTAACCTGTGTCGGATGTGCAAAACAGCAGGTGATCTACAGCGGCATTTGAATATACACAGAAGTGACCATCAAGAATGTGGTGCTAGTGGTGCACATGTCTGCACAATGTGTGCTAAAGAATGCCAGAGTTTGGCAGGGCTTAAAATTCACCTTCGTGCGGCCCATCACTGATTTGTTTTCATCTCTCTGTATATATATTTTTTATATGTACTATATCAAGTAATGGCAATATTTGAAAACAAATTTGCTGCCATAATGTATGTATGTATGTATGTATGTATGTCTGCCTAAAATTTGTGACAGGTGCGACGGATTTTCACAGGATTGCTATCGTTTTGAAGCACTATGATTCGGACGACAAATATCTAAAAATTGGCTAAAAACATTAATCCCTTCACCCTCAACTGGGCACTTTTCTACTAGGAGGGGTATTTTTTCGCCGATATTTTCGAAAGTCATCCCCTCTTTTCGATTGACTAGCCTTAATTTAAACAAACGTCACTTCCGGTTTGGCGAAGGGCGCGTCAGAAGAGACATAACGCGTTTTTTTTTTTTTTTTTTTGTTTTTTCATGTTGTATTCCCCCTTCGAAATACGGGTTGGAGCCTGCCTGCCTGCCTGCCTGCCTGCCTACTAACACTTTTTTTTATTGCTCAACACACACCTCTAATCACCCGGGCAACGCCGGGTACCCAGACTAGTTCTACAATATAAATCTTACCTGTCTATCTAAATGTATGTATTTTATGTATGTATGTATATGTATGTATGTATGTCTGCCTAAAACTTTCGACAAAGGTGACGGATTTTCACAAGCTCGGTAGCGTTTTGAAGCACGACATTTCGGACAATAAATATCGAAAAATTGGCTCAAAACATTAATTCCTCCACCCTTAACTGAGCACTTTTCTACAAGAGGGGTCGCTTTTTTCGCCGATATTGTCGAAAGTTATCCCCTCTTGTCGATTGTCTAGCCTCAGTTCAAACCTGCGTCACTTCTGGTTTGACGATGGACGCTACAGCTAACTCGTCACGATTATTTTACACTTTCTTTTCCTCCTTCACAGTACGGGTTCGAGCCTGCCTGCCTACCACCACTTTTCGGGGGGGGGGGGCGCTCGCTATTTTCCTTCTTTTTTTTTTTTGCTCAATCAACACATTTACACACACCTCCACTTTCTTTTCCGCCTTCGTGTCACGAGTTCGAGCCTGCCTGCCTGCTACAAATTTTTTTTTTTAGCTCAAAATACACCTACAAACACTCGGGCAACACCGGGCACCCAGACATACCGTATGTGTTTTATATTGATACTAGCCTGAGTGCCTGGCGTTGCCCGGGTGTTTGGAGGCGTGTGTTGAGCAAAAACTAAGTTGTAGTAGGCAGGCAGGCTCGAACTCATGACACGAAGACGGAAAAGAAAGTGGAGGTGTGTGTTAGGGTGTTGGTTTAGCAAAAAAAAAAGGAAAAGTGCAAGCGCAAAAAAGCAAAAAAAAAAGTAGTAAGCAGACTCGAACCCGTATTACGCCGGAGGAATAAGAAATTTAAAAAAAAAACACTGTCTTACCGATGTTCCCACCATGGTTGTTGACTTTTTCATTTAAAACTTAAATCCAAGCTATCATCACACAAGCAGAAAGGTTAGGAATATAAAATCAACAGTAAGTTCTTTGATATGACAGAGGCGCGTTCAAAACGAATGTTTTTGAGTCACAGTTGAAGTATGATACTTGACTTTTGCATTTTAAACTTTAATTCAAGCCATAATATATATAAAAAAATAATTTTATAAAATCAATACTAGATTCTCCACAGTGCAATGTAAACTACAATGTATTGTGGACTATGTCACTGCGGGTCGAGGAGGAATGTAAAACCTCTATCCTGGTGCACCCAACTAGAGCAAGCAATCAATCGATTTGATTTAAAAAATAGACGATTTCACCGATTTCGATGACAATAAAAATATGGGAGTGTGAAACAGTCGTTGATCATCATTCAATCCAGGGTAACGTCGGGTCTCCCTGCTAGTTAACTTAATAAAAATTTAATTTTCATGAATTTTTTCTTATGAGTGTTGATAATTTGTATTACTCAGACTACTGCTCTCATCTTGAGTGTTATTCGCACAATGTGTCACCAACTACTGAACACTTATTAACCTTTATCCTTTAGTGGCTTTCCGGCCTTAATAAGTGTTGACTTTGAAGTAAATAAAAAAGAATAAAAATCTGTCTTGTTCTCAGGGAAGTATCAAATATCTGCATATCTTCATGTCTTTCTCATTAGACGATGTCCACGGCATTGTTCTCTCTTAAATGTTTTATGTACGGAAACCGAATAGGAATTTCAAGAAAAAGTGAAATCTGCTGCAAAGAGATTTTTAAATTTAATGTTCGATGAACCTGGAAAAAAGTAATTGATTATTTAAATACAAATAATAATAATAATAATAATAATAATAATAATAATAATAATAATAATAATAATAATAATAATTATTATTATTATTATTATTATGATTATTATTATTATTGTTATAGTAGTAGTAATAATAATAATAATAATAATAATAATAATAATAATAATAATAATAATAATAATAATAGCAGCGTGTGTGTTCTTTTGTTTGTCACGCTTACATCCGGGTCGTTTAATTGTTATGTTCTTTTGTTTCTTGTCATCAATAATTTTACCAAGAATTTTTCATAAGTTTTTGTTTCGGTTTCGATTATGGCTTAAGGAACTCACGTTATATATATATATATATATATATATATATATATATATATATATATATATATATATATATATATATATATATATATATATATATTCATAAGTTTTTATTTCGGTTTCGATTTAAAGCAAATGCTCCCAAGTCATATGGATATATTTTGCTATTTTTGAAATCGCAACTTTATAACATATAAGATTCGACAGACCATTTACTCTATAATAATATATATATGAAATCTGCAAGAATTAAAATATCATATTTAAGCGTACTTTACGACCGGACTTTGCCGGGCGTTCATGCTAGCTTGGATCAATACTTTTCTAGTTTTAACAAAAAAGCAACAATAATATCAGTGTCTCCATTTACACTAAACATCTACAGAATGCCACCATCAATATATTACATATGAATTAGTCCACTATGGAATTTCCACAGGTCCCGCTATTTATTATTATTATTATTATTATTATTGTTGTTGTTGTTGTTGTTGTTGTTATTATTATCATCATCATCATCATCATCATCATCATCATCATCATCATCATCATTATTATTATTATTATTATTGCGTATATACAAACAGTCGGGAATGTTTTGGAGACCATTAACAGACTGAATTTGGTGGGGGGTCAGAGTTTGAGTCACATGGGAAAATATGGTATTATGACGCATTTCAATATATATATATATATATATATATATATATATATATATATATATATATATATATATTAGGTCCAAAACTAAGGGACAACATTTTAAAACCTAATATTTAAGCTGAAATTTTGACAACTATTAGTCGTTATCATCCATAATGACATACTAAAATTTGAAGCATTTGCAAAGGATAGAAAAAGAATTATGACAATTATTTATTTATTTTCAAAATAGGAACGTCTATAAGTAAGGGGTAAAATTGAGAAAAACAATGTAAACAACCAAAAAAAACAACAAAAATACATGTACAATCAATATTTAGCAAATGAGCCCTTGCTCTCAATGACAGTTGCACATCTGCGACCACAAGAACCAACCTAATAATTTCACCATCCGTGAATAACTTAACCTTCGTTAGCAAAAATAGTTTACTACTGTTTCTTAACAATCCTCCACTCGGAGTCAATTTCCATTTTTCTTTCTTGAATCGACATTTCATGGAAAGTCAAGAGGGTAGTTAACACTTCTACGGTTTCTACCTAAAAATGATCTTAAATTAATTAATTATATTGTTACTCTCTGAATTTATTTCTGGGAGAGAAAGAAAACTCCTTCTATAATTATTATCTATACGTAAATATTTAACCAATAAACTCTTGAACATAAAACTGAAATTAACAGGAAATAGTAACCATACACCAACGATGGTTTATAACGAGTAAGATCTTTGTTTGGATGGTTAAATAACGTATACAGAAATATACCTGCAAATTCAAAATGTTCATTTCAACTTGCTCACATATTTCTATTTCTTTTCTGCGCATGCCCAAATTCAATTCATATCTTCAAGTAGTTTAATATTAAATCTTTCTTACCTATCTCTCGATGTCTACATCGGTAATGAACGCGGCTAGAGCGCTAAATGTTTTGGTTTCGATTCTAGCTAATGATACTCAAGTCATTTTTTTATATATACTTCTAAACCATTACGATATATTAGGTACAATATAATAGTCAATATAGAATTGGCTTTGTAATAATAAATACGGACTCTGCATGAATTAAAATATCATGTTTAAGCGTATATTCCGACTGACCCACGCCGGAGACAACTATTTATACTATATATTGGCTACAATATAATAATTAATACAGGATTGGCTCTATAATAATAAATTCGAAATATGCATGAATTAAAATATATTTCAGTGTATTTGACGATCGGGTAAGATCGGGCACCCACCCTCGCTAGTTGAAAATAAAATTGTTTTTTTTTTGTTTGTTTGTTTTTTTGATAGGAAAAATGAAATCGGATGGACGAATATACTTTTTCATTTACATATCTTGATTGGTTTTTATCGCCTTCCTTTCCTTCATTTATTTTTTTTAAAACTATTTTTGCACAACTGCTGCGGTGAAGGTTTTTTTTTATATTCTTTTTTGTGCATTAATATGCTGACTTTACAAATATATATGTGAAATATTGATAAAGAAATAACTGACAGATTTTCTTCGATGGAGACGGGTATTTAAAAACGACACTGTTGCATTTTTTTTTTCAGGACTTGTTCTTGGCTGTTAGTCCTCACTTTTCAGGGGTTTTTTTTTATTTTTGTTTTTTTTTTTATACAAGATACTTTCTGATTTCCGAGAAAGCTTGCAAGAGATCATCCGTCGACATTAGTTGCGTAAGGCTAACTGAATTTTCTTTTGAATTTCTGCATTACATGGCTTCTTTCAATTCATTGCTGCTGCTGCTGCTGATGATGATGATGATGATGATGATGATGATGATGATGATGATGATGATGATGATGATGATGATGATGATGATGATGATGCTATTATTATTGGCTCACGAAAAGCTTTCACACAGGTCATCAAAGATCTCTCCTTGAAAACAACCTGTAGTGTTCTTTGGAAGCCGAGTGACAACAAGTCTCCCCAGATCTCTAGTACTCTCCATCTCTTTCGATAACATTTGCAAATAAATATGCATTATAGCAACAGCCGCTTACCATTGATTTTTCGCTGGCAGCGGCCATTGATCTCCACTGAAATTTGAGTGGCAATAAGCCTCCCCAAGGTCCCAATTTTCTTCGCACTTGTCCAGCAGAGGTCTGGTCAGCGCTCTCTCCTCGGTTTTTCCATCTTCCTTGACCCTTCTCGACTATTTTGCATCACTCTTTTGGGGGGGCAATGGGAGGGGACGGAGGATAGAGAACTTAGATATGCAGTTTCAATGTTCTTGGTTCCATGTAATGTTTCTTCATGTTTTGCTTCTGCAGCAGTTTGTCTGGTCAGCCCACGTGGCTCATGTGTATTAGTCTCCGCATTCAAGGGTTTTCCTTAATATTATAGTTGGTTTCATTATTGTTATTCGTTGTATCTTTCCAGCCATTCCTCTGATTCCAATTTCCCCCATTCTTTTTTCAAAATTTTTCGGATTGTTCGTACTATTATAGATATTATCTGGATTTTCTTCATCTTCCATATCCCTTTTAGCTCTCTGGCTAGCTCTGTGTATTTTCTCTGTTTCTCCTTTTCTTTGATAATCACTCTGTGGGCAGCTAAAACAACAAAGTCTATGATTCGACAGGACTTTTCTTTCTTGTAAATTATTATGACATCCGGTCTTCTTGCTTGGATGGGCTTATCTGTTTGTATGTCCATGTCCCATAGGATTTTGTGATTCTCGGTTTTAAGTACTGTTGACGGCTTATGTTTGTACCATTTTTCTGTGTATTTAAGATACAGTTGTTTGCATAATTCCCAGTTTACTGCCTTCCCTACTTGGTCGTGCATGTTCTTGTATTCGTTTTGGGTCAGTTTGCTGCATTCGCTTACTATATGATTTATCGTTTCGTCTTTTTGTCCACAGAGTCTGTATTTGCTGTTTTCTTGTGTTTTGTTAATCTTTGCTTTGACGTGGTTGGTTCTTATTGAGTTATCTTGTGCTACAGTTATTAGGGATTCAGTTTCTTAGCTGACGTATCCTTTTTGCATCCATGTTCAAGTATTTTCATTATTCTCATATTTTGTCATTCTTATGAATCTTCTGTGTAGTTGTTTCTCTTCCCATTTTTCTTTTCTCGTCTTATCTGTTCTCTCTCTGTTTTCTGTATTGTTTATTTTTTTTCAGTGTCTCTCACTGCCATAATTATCCTTTCACCTTCTGCATTATGCATTTTTCTAGTTTTTTTTTTGGGGGGGGGGTTGTATGTATGTCATTCACAGTCTTCTATGCAAACCAGTCCTCCCCCACCGTCTTTCCATTTCACATATAGTCGGTCAACATCATCCTTTAAATATAGAGTATTGTGCATGGTCATGAGTTTCCCAGTCTTCAAATCGAGCTATCTCAGTTCTTCTTTAACCCTATGAAGGGTTCAGAGTATCTTACTTGTTATACTGCCCATGTATTTATAATTTTTATTAGGTTTCTGCCATATAATTTAGTTTCCATGAGTTTTCTTGTTCCCTTGGGGTATTCCTTCCCAATTCTCTCTTTCATTTCTATTGCTTTCATGGTATCTGCTTCCAAAACTCCCAAGTATTTATAGGCGTCTTGTTCTCCTAGTGCCCTCATCTCCATTTAGTTGGGTAGCCCCATGCCTTCTGTCGTCTTCAGTTTTCCCTATCTTATAACAAGTAGTGCGCACTTTTCCATACCAAACTTCATTTGGATATCCTGACTGAAGATTCTGGTAGTGTTTATTAGTGTCTCCAGTATCTTTTCGGCCCTTGCAAAAAGTTTCAGATCGTCCATGTACATTAGGTGGTTCATTTTTTTCTTGGCTATTACGAACAGTAATGATGATAGTAGATGTATCTTTGTATGTTAATTTCTGTTTTGTGTTGTCCATCGGCTGTTAGTTCCAGTCTCCATGTTCTGCTTGGTATTTTATACATTTTTAAGCATTTTATTATCCATGTTTGTGGGATCCTGTCGTACGCTTTTTTGTAGTCGATCCATGCAATGACTAAATATTTCCCCCTCTTTTTACCTCTTTTAGGATCTTTTGATCTATGTATAGCAGATCATGTATCCCTCTTTTTCTTTTTTGGCATCCTTTCTGTTCCTCGAGAAAAAGTCCACAATTATTCAGGGAGTAGAGGATTTGTTCCCTCAGCCGTGCTGTTAGTATTTTCTACATAGTGGGTAAGCATGTGATAGGCCTACAGTTGCTGGGGGTGGTTCCTTTCTCTGTGTCTTTCTGTATCAATGTGGTTCTAACTTTTGTTATCTAATCTGGAACGTTTGTTTCCTATATACATCTTCTCAGGTTTTGAGCTAGCCTTTCGTGTAATGTGAATATTTTAACCAGTATGCATGTATCCCGTCGTGCCCTGGTGCTCTCCGGTTTGCCATTTTTCCTATGGTTTTCTTTAGGGTTTCCTTGGTGATTTCATTCAGTGTTACTTATTCTATTTATTGTAAATCTTTTTTCATGCCTTTCATCCATTCGGCATTTATATTGTGAGCTCGTCGTTTTTCTCATATCTTACTATAGTAGAATTTTGTTTCTGTCGGGTTTGATCGTTCTGTTTTTGTTTTTTTTGTTTTTTTTGTTGTTTTTTTATTTTCTTCCGTTCACATTTTCGTAGAATTGGCTTTCATTGGTTTCAAATGTCTTGTTTTGATTGCACTGTTCAGATTTGTACCAATATCGTCTCTATCTTCCTTTTTTTTTTTTTTTTGCTTCTATTTTTTTGGTTCAGTTCTTCATGCTTCTTGTTTAGCCTCTCGCTTCTAGTCACATTTCCAATTTTCCATCTTCTCCACGTCGGTTTCTTCCTGTTTATCGTTTTGGCTTCTTTTTATGTTTGTTGATTTGGGTTTCTAGCCTCATTTCCCATCCAGATTTTGTCGATCCATCTTTCTCCGGTCGTTTTTCTGATTTGAACTTCATACTAACCATCTTGGCACCTGCGTAAATTAAGTTGTTTAAATCTGTGATTGTATCTGTTGGAATGTGTGGGAGGAGCTTGTTAACCTTCACTGTTTCTGTTTTTAATTTCTTCTGCTCTTGGTTCCTTAAAGATGGGATCTTTGTTTTTTCCTCATTCATGAACTTTATTATTTTATTTATTTAATCTGTTTCATTCTCTGTTAGATCTATTTCATTGTTCTCCATGTACATGTTTGTAGAGTCCAGTCTTTGCAGGCCCTTTATCTGTGATGTTTCTACTTGTGGGATTCCACTTGTTGGATTGCTACACGTGTGGTTCGAGTGGGGGATGATTCCTGCTCAGTTTCATCATTTATGTTTCGCTGTATTTCTGTCAGTTCCAGTTTTGAGAGCCAGCCTCTCTTGAGTATCAGTCTTACTTGATCCACAAGTCATTGTTCTGTCGTATGATAGTCACTGAACAAGTCTCATAGCTCTTCCATTCGCCTCCGATAACCTCTATATTTATATTTAGGATGGTTTCTATAATAGCATTCCATTACGATTCTATTCTCTTTCGTTGTCCATTTCTTCCTTCGGGCATTTCTTTTTTATAGTTACCTTAGCTGTGCTGTGTTTGGTCGGTATCATTTTGGTCCCTGAAATTAGAGGTTATACTTAGTTGTTCAACGTCCGAGTTATTTGCGTTTCTGAAATTTGAAAGTGGGTCAACAATCGCAGGATGACGACTGAGTCCTCCATGCTGGCTACCGAGAGAGCACCTGCCGATCATGACACCCAGATCTTCCTTCAGGGTCCTACGGGTTGTGTTATTTGTATTGGACATTCTTCATGTTGTGGTGTTTGTGGCAACACCAAGCTCAGAATTCATTTACCTGCGGTTCTGTTACGAGAATAGGATTACCTGTCATGTAGGTGAGGAGCATTGTGCACTATAATATGTACATCAAGAACATTAACATAAGATGCACAAAGACGAAAAAAAAAACTAAGTATTGTACTTAGTATAAGTCGTACTCTGTGGAAGGGCATTTGAAGATAGGTCTTCCTTACTCGATAATGCATGGTCGCTAGTAGTAGCAGGAATAGATGGCCTTCGTCTTTATCCATGTTCCTTTTTTCCCCTGTTATTTTTAGTATACATTATTGCACAGATATAGACACCCTTCCCCACATACATATACATTCATACACTTATATATATATATATATATATATATATATATATATATATATATATATATAACTACTTAATTTACTCACATAAAATTAATATACGAAAGTATAGATTTATGCGTAAGCTTTAAGTATTTACTTCAAAAGTGCTCAATACGTAGGTAGAGCTAGTTAGTAAGTTATAAAATGTATATGGCGATTAAGCTACACTGAATATTTCGCGTTTCATCCACTTTAGGATTCTTCAGGCTTATAATAAGAATACACTTATATATCACATTATATTGGTTAAATTACCCCCCTATCAAAACACGCATGCATACATGTACTTAATCATTCAAACATAAGTACACGCACACACACATAAGTAAGATATAGAATAGGTAGGAGATAATATATACACACACTCATGATGAAAAAGCTTGTCCTATCTCTGAATACACTTTATGTAAATTTTCAAATATTTAGACCAAACATTGTCTGAGTAATTTGGAAGAGACCGCAGAGGTCAATTTATTTTTAACTTTGACCTCTATTATTACCCCTTAAAATTTATTGTGTTGGGCTCAAATCAAGTTATTAAGTTAGATCCATGTCCAAGAAACCTATATCTAAAATTTCAAGGGCGTAGACCCAAAATTGTCGGAGGAGTCTGGTAGAGTTCTCAAAGGTTTAATCGTTGAACTTTGACCCCCTTAATCGCCAAATTTCTGGCCAAAAACCGATCACATCGATTTTCCCAAATCTCAGTACCCTGTATATCAAATTTCGAGTCTGTAGACTAAAAATTTACAGAGTTATTGCGTAGGGAAATGTACACAGACACACACACACACGTTCACTTTTATATATATATATAGATAGATACACACACACACATGTATATATATATATATATATATATATATATATATATATATATATATATATATATATCCCGTGATAAATAATAAAATTTACTTAGGTCTCTAAAAGGATAAACAGTTAACCAAATAAATACAGTAACAGAGACATAACTAATTTGTTTTTGTGATTTATGTCTTATAATAAATATTGTTGTGTCTGTGTGTTATAGTTTTTCGATCGAACCCTGGCTGAGTTTTTCTATTGGCACAAGATACATGTGTGTGTGTGTGTGTGTGTGTGTGTGTGTGTGTGTGTGTGTGTGTGTGTGTGTGTGCATACATGCACGCGCGTACACATATGTACTTATTATATATTATGCATATTTGTGTTTGGAGCAAAGAGCTAAAATACACACACACATTCAAAACCATTAAGCACATCACACACACATATCCACACACAAGCTCATCGCTGTTTCTGCATGCGTGTGTGTTCATAGATTAATAATCAATAATAAGTAAGATTTGTGCTCGTGTCCGCATGTATAAAAAGGCCAACCAATTGCCATCGAACAAACGAAAGGGGTTGCAAGCCAAAGCGTCTCGGCGTTTTGAATTTGGCGCAAAGGAACTTTTATAATTCTTCATTTCTGTAAATTCCTGTTATTTGGTGACAACCATGAAGATTCTTCTCGTCTGCACTGTTCTTGTAGTGGGCCTCATCAACCTTACATCGGCCAGTTGCTTCGGCGGTGCTATAAAAACTATCACTTATAAATGTAAGTAACAAGAAATTGTATTTCTTCTTTCAATATTTTAATCGATAAAAGTCATACAGAAATTTTTACTATAAACTTAAATTCTTCTAGTATATTGGTTACATTGGATAATATTTTAAATACCAGGTACGAAGTGCCTTCAATAATTTCCAGACTTTTTTCTACGGGCATTGAAATTTGTCGTAAACTCTTGAAAATTCAGTATGTTATTACTCTAAATCTGATGAGATGACTGACAAATTCTTAGGATTTCAGGTTCAGCTACAGTAAAAATTGGAATGCGCTATATTAAAGCCTGATTATCACAGCTGGTGAATTTCAAGAAATGTAATTTGGACGTGAGAATACTTTAGAAGAACGATATGCAATAAAATTCTGTTTTAAACTTGAAAATAAAATTCCACAGAAACTGACTGTTTTTGGATCATCTTGCATGAATTGAACATCATTTTTGTGTGGCATAAGAGATTCAAGGAAGGCAGAGAATCTGTGAAGGATGTTGAGAGGTGTGGGAGAAGTAAGGAAGTCAGAACACCAGAGTTTATTGGCCAAAAATAAATCATTTAATGGATAAGACCGGTGTGTGTTAATGAATGCACAGTTTAATGTCAGTGTGGGAACTGTGCACATAAGTATTCACAAGGAACTGAATATGTGGAAAGATTGCTCGAAGTTTGTCTCAATACTCTAGTCCATAACTCCATCCTTGTCAGAGACTATTTTACTAAGATGGGCAACAAAAGAGTTCCTCGCCATCCCAATAACAGACCTTGCTCCCTGTGACTTTTGGTTATTTCCTAAGTTCAAGGAAAACCTTAGAGGCTTTTGTTATGACTCAATTGAGAAGATGAAAGAGGCTGTGAGACGGATCATTGACATCCAACTTCCATGGACCGTCTAGAAGTTGTTGTAACAGTACAACATGTGCATTGCAGCCGGGGGAGATTACTTCGAAGGGGACTAGAGTTTCACATGTGTACTATCAATAAAAGTGCTCATACGAAAAAAGTATGGAAACTTATTGAAGGCACTTCGTATTTTTCTAACATGTGTTAAAGATTCTCCCTCGATTTCGACATCGTATGATTGTCTAACAATGTAATAATCAGTTCGGATGTTTATGTCGTTCACAGAAGTCCAACGAGTCATTTGCAAACGGAACCATAAATCGAGCATGAGTGACGACTGTCTGAGATAGCTTGTGTTTTGTATCTTGCATTTTGGTCTTTAATTGTTTTTCTTTCAGTTTGTTGATACGATTGGCTTCAAAGGTTTTGATTTCCTCCTGGAAAGTGCGTCCCTATTTGTTCCTATCAAGCGGCAAGTCAGCAAAAGAATTCATTGGACGATTGAGGACTGGTAGATTGCATTTAAGCTTGCCCTTGTATCAGAAGCAGAGTTACCAGACTTTCGTTTACCGCATTTAACCTCACTGTACATCAGAATGTGTTTATATATATATATATATATATATATATATATATATATATATATATATATATATATATATATATATACTAGGTTGGCAAAAATAATAATATATCTGAGAAATTGGTTTTTGATTCTGATCATCCAACGAAATAGAGAAGTCTTCAGTCCGTACAATTTAGAAAAAATGAAATCACCAACGATTTTATTAATTACACATTCTATTCTACCTAATAAATCCTTCATGGGCATAAACTATGCGAGATTCACCCTTTATTTGTAACAACTGAAAAATTCACATGGTAATGGTTGATGTGTAATAGGCACCGCCAAAAAAGGCCGAAAATCCATTATTTCTGAGTAACTTTTTTTTCCAGAAAGATAAAACCCTGAATTTTATCATATAGAAAGCAGAATAATGTAAAACTTTTTCTACTATTTTTAATTAAATTTTAAATGTTAAATTTTTCCCAAAAGTTAACAATTAGCGTTTTTGTTTTGCACAAAAAACGTATATAAATAGTTAAAAAAAAAAAAAGAAAAAAAAAGGTTTTTGAAAGAATTAATTTGTTTATTTCTTGTCTAACTAAAATTTAGGGTGATTTTCTATGAGAATATGCAAAAATATTATAATATAAGTACCTGGATTTCAAATAATTCCACTTATTCATATAGGCAACCAGTTACTTCGAGTCGATTTGATTACTGTTTACATTTGTACCTGATAAAAAGCAAACTACGGAAAACCAAAAAGCCCAAAAAGAACTTATTTTTCAGTGACGAAAATTTCAATGTATTATTAACGCTGAGGCTGGCCAGTACCAGATGGGTGACCATTTGTATGAGTTTGGTTTTTAATGTGTATGTGTGTGGGGGTCAGGCTCTCCAAAATGGGGAGGGAGGCAATTTAAAGCAGAATAAAAAAATATTATTTCAGCGCGTTTGGTCCACCGTAGTCGAAAGGCGGCAAACGTTTCCAAACTTGATCGAAAAAATAATGATATTTTTAACACAAAGGGCACAATATTTATCGCATTTTTTTTTGTATCGATTCTTCAAAGCATGCCCTGTTTAATAATTAATGGTCATGCATTATTCGGCTCGCTAAAAAGAAATTGTTGATTTATTTATCAAATATTTTAAAATGGATTTTTTCGTATGAATATTAAATTTTTTTTTTTGTTGTTTTGCTTAACTTAAATTAATTATCTTACTTAACATATTCACCGAATTTCACACTTCAAAACTCAAAAGCGGGATAATTAAACACAATCGAAGTTCTGATATTCAGACATCAAAATAAGGTATGAAAACAATTTTTTTTAATCTATAATCCTTACAACAACAATATATGTTTTGTTCAGTTTCAGATGATTATGTTAAGCATATTTGGAACCCCCTCAAAACAAGGAAGGGGGTGGGTTGTAAGCAAAAAAAAAAATATATAAATATTGCTTATGAAAAATAAGTACACTGTTATAAAGTTCATTCTTCTCTTAATAATCGCTGAAAATTTCGTATTGATCGAATAATTACCTGATTTTTGGTAGATTTTTAAAAAGACGGTCCGTCAAAAAGTACTTACCTGCCCCCGCCAGTTTTGGCGGTGTCTAATGTGTAATAATCGAAATTTTAAAAAAAAATGTTTTTGTATTTTTCAAAACTCGAACAACTATAACTTTGCTTGACGAAATTTTAAAAAAATAATGTTTCCGTTCACCAGAAATAAGAAAGGAACATAATTTCGAAGAATGGAAAAATGAAATAATAGCGCTCTTTTCTAGAGAATGGCTTTAATGAAGCCCAATTCCAAATGAATGGCAGTAAATTTTGTTGACAGAGTGAAATCTACTCCTACTTCCTCAAAGTATGACTTTTAGGAGCCATTTGGTTCGAAATTAATGTAGGACATTAGGAAGTTGAATGAAACTGACTAATCATTTCGGAAATACGCATCAGTTCTTGAAAGTAAAACTGACAATATCAGATTGATGTATGCCGCCCGTGTTTATGACCCAATGATGTCTGCTTGGAAAGGGAATAACAACTTCACTTTATTAATATATATATATATATATATATATATATATATATATATATATATATATATATATATATACACACACACACACACTAGTGTTTCATCATTTCGAGAATCTTCTGCAAGGTGTCACTATTGACATCAGTCGATTCGTAGATTCAAACCCGGCGAGACAATATATATATATATATGTACATATATATATATATATATATATATATATATATATATATATGTGTGTGTGTGTGTGTGTGTGTGAAATTTAGTATGTAAATATATATATATATATATATATAGAGAGAGAGAGAGAGAGAGATAGAGTCTAAAGAATTTGAGTATCTAATAAAAAGGTGCTACCATTAAATAATTATTAAAGAAATAAATTAAATTAAAATGCAGTATAAATTTCTGGAAAAATCAACTACATTTAACATGTCGCACACTTAACAGGATAGTATAGTTAATATTTAACTATAGAACGGTGATATATATATATATATATATATATATATATATATATATATATATATATATATATATATATATATATATTTAAAAATAAATACACACAGAAATATAACTATATTAAAAGCTGCGATTGCTAGGATTTGAAAGAGTATGTAGTTCATATTGATTTATTAATTCTTTAACTGTACAATCAACACACTGTAATACTTGTTTGCAAATCACACTCATAAGCAAATTTGTATTCTAATGTTGGAAAAGAGTCCGTAGCTTCCTTACGGGGTACCTAGAGTGTCCGCAATACTTCCACCAGAAAAAATCTACATGTGGATAACCTTTTATGTTTTAAGTACACTATCTCATAAATCGGCATTTGATTCTGACTAGCCAACGAAATAAAGAAACAAAATAAAAAGACAGATAATCACGGAAGAAACAAAATATAAAGACAGATAATCACGGACATTCTACTTTATCATATAGACTAGAAAATATATTTTCTAGACAGATAGATGCACTCATCATATAAGCGGTATTTTTAGACTTACATAATATTTATACAAATTATTTATTTTAAAGTTATACGTTGAAGCACTATATATATAAATATGTTTTGAAACATGAATTTAATCACAATTCTATGACGACACGTCAAAGTTATAATTATTTTCTTAAAATACTGTTTAAATAAAAACAAATAATAATTTAAACGAAAATCGAAATAGCATATATATATTGGCCATACAACGACAACCCACTCTAGACGCTTCATGTGGAACCCATAAGAAAACAGTGCCATTCAACTCCATGTCACCGCTTGCAATAAAACAACTAAAGTCAACCGAAGTAATAAATATATTAACCACTAACACGAAAATTAAATATCGAAATAATTATACACAAAGGTAAAAATTATTAGAAGCAATATTAATTTAAAACATATAGCCCAACATTAACAAAATAGCTTTTAACATTAGTACTAGCATAATATTCGTAACTATATATATATATATATATATATATATATATATATATATATATATACATACATACATATATATAATTACTTTATTTACTCACATAAAATTAATATACGAAAGTATAAATTTATGCGTAAACTTTAAGTATTTACTTCAAAAGTGCTCAATACGTAGGTAGAGCTAGTTAGTAAGTTATAAAATATATATGGCGATTAAGCTACACTGAATATTCCGCGTTTCATCCACTCTAGGACTCTTCATTCTTTTGCGCATAAGCCTGAAGAGTCCTAGAGTGGATGAAACGTGGAATATTCAGTGTAGTTTAATCGGCATATATATTTTATAACTTACTATATATATATATATATATATATATATATATATATATATATATATATATATATATACACTTATGGTTTAAAAAAATAAAATAATACACTTTACCATACCCTTCTTTATTCTTCCCACCTTAACAGACGACTTAAATCCAAATAGATAAATAAAATTAAACCAATAAATAAAAACCAAAATAACATTAATTACATATGAAAAGGCAACCGAAAAAAAAAACGTTTAACAACAATAAAATTGTTCCATGACGACTATCAATTATTGAAAGCGCTCGAGGAAAATGTCTGACAAAAAATCACTCGGTAACCTAATACACAACTTACCAACTGAAACAAGAAAAAATGCTCGCTAGATCGAGAAAATCAACAGAAAAATAAAGAAGAAAGAAAACTCTGTCGTATTTAATTAAACGTGCCTTGATACAACTTGCTGCCAAAATATACATGTGTGTGTGTGTGTGTGTGTGTGTGTGTGTGTGTGTGTGTGTGTGTGTGTGTGTGTGTGTGTGTGTGTGTGTGTGTTAAGACGGTTAATCAGAATCGGAATCAAGAATTGGAAAAATCGGGACTATTTTAGATCAGAATTAGTATCAGAATCGGAAAATTGTAATTACTTTCCGATAGCAAAAATGATTCTTAGTTTCTTTTTGTTTTAAATTTAATTATTCCATAGCTTGTACTAATGATAATAAAATGATAAATATTCATCAGTAGATTAATCATAAGTGTGTGTGTGTGTGTGTGTGTGTGTGTGTGTGTGTGTGTGTGTGTGTGTGTGTGTGTGTGTGTGTGTGTGTGTGTGTGTGTTTACGTTTGCGAAAATATATATGCACACTGCATGGATTTCTACAACAATCTGAAAATATAAATAATATAGAAAACTCTATAGCTAAATATTTAAAATTGGTATTTGTATCGGAATCGGAAATTTAGCACAGAATCGGTAATTGCATCGGAATCTGGAAAAATATTGAAATCGTCCTATCCCTAATATATATATATATATATATATATATATATATATATATATATATATATATATATTATCCCTAATATATCTATATATATTCGCGCATAAGCCTGAAGAATCCTATAGTGGATGAAACGCGGAATATTCAGTGTAGCTTAATCGCTATATACATTTTCTAACTTACTATATGTATATATATATATATATATATATAGAGAGAGAGAGAGAGAGAGAGAGAGAGAGAGAGAGAGAGGGGGGGAGAGAGAGGAGAGAATCATCCACAGAGACAGACGCAGTTACGTTATTTGACTGCTGCTAAGGGACCGTCAGTTGTTTACTATGAAACATTGAAACAAAAGAACAAAAAATGTTCCGGGTATAGGAGGGAAATGTTGTGCATTTCTCTCCTAATAATTACTTAAATAAACACAAGGCCAAACGACATTGCTTTTAACAAAACAATAATAAAGGGTTTATTTAGAAAAGGCGAGATTGTATCTCAGATTGAAGAGAAAGAAAGAAAGTGTAGATGTCTGTTTGGAGGTGTCGTCTGCCATCAGACTGCAGTTGTCAACAAGTAGCAGTGGGAGGGGTGAGTGAGAGAAGTCTGTATAGGTCGCTTGCTGGCGTCTCTCTGGCGATCGCAGCTGAGATCCCAAAGGGCTAAAAATAGTCCTTAAGGGGACAGCTCAAATCAATGCGTCCTGCCAACCGATTGATCAGTGTGGCCGAATCACTTTGGCACCAGGTATTGATCCGCGTATAACGATTCTTTCAATTTTGACACATTTTTGACGTCTTAAAAACTATTTTAACCGGTTAAAAACACATAAAAGAACGATTTGTATAAATCGCATCTTTTGAGCCCTCTAGTGCCGCCCTCATTCAGTATGGACTAAAAATCTATAATAAATTTGAAATAATGCATAGACCAAAGTACTGTCAACAAATGCATGAAATGCATCAGAAACTTCGACAACAACACCCAGCATTAGTCAACAGAAGAGGCCCAATTCTCATCCACGACAATGCTCGACCACACGTTCCTAAACCGACCTTGCAGAAGTTTAATGAAATGGGCTACAAAACTACTTCATCAGACATACTCTCCAGACCTCTCACCGACCGACTACCTCTTTTTCGAGCATCTCAGCAATTCTCTTTGTGAGAAATGCTTAAAAACCTAAGCGATATTAAAAACGCCTTCAGTAACTTCATCGCCACCAGAACGCAAGATTTTTGCGTTACTGGTATAAATACACTTGTCTAGCGTTTACAAAACTTTGCAGAGTCTGATGGTGCTTATTTCAATCAATAAATTTTTGTTTGAGCTGAGATATGTTCATTGGAATTTAAAAGTTAAAAACCACAAACACTTTCTTGTAAACCTGACACACACACACACACACACACACACACACACACACATATATATATATATATATATATATATATATATATATATATATATATATATATATATTTCATGATTTTCTTGGTGGTACAAAACCTTTATTAAGGCAATCATGAAGGGAAGACGTATTCCTTCGGAATTCATTTTATATTAAAAAAAAAAAAGACTGAGGAGAAAAGGAAAATGGATAGCGACTAAAAAATAAAAGTAGGGAAAAAATCAAAACGAGTCAATTGACATGTTTCGCCCTCACTCATCAAAATTGGAATCGAGGGGTTTATTTTTTTTAGTAATTTGTTTTCCTTAATAATAAAATCTAAAAAAGAGAGGGGAGCAAGAGCAATCGTATGGGGATGAATTTTAGAGGCTGATCACTTTCAAACCCAACAAGCAGTCCTTTTGCTTACAAAGGGAAGGCTTCCTAAGGCGAACGTGAACAGTCTCCAAGACTTTTAGATGATATACGGAGTGAGCTCGACTCAATACGGAGAAAGAGTCGATGCTGAAGTTCGTTGCACAATCCCGGTATATAATAAAGAGTTCCGTTATAGCGGATCCATATGTGTTGTTTACAGCGTCGGTAGGTAGGAATGTTCCATCCCTGATTTTGCTCGGTACATGTTGTTGTATGCGACTTTCCAATTTTAAAGACGTTCGACCTACGTAGTCGGCACTGCAACCACATTTAAATGAATAAATAACATTACTAATATGATGAAGGGGTAGAAATCTTTTTTATTGGAAGCCATTAATGGTTTTGTATTATACACAACCCGAACATTTGAAGCAAAATAACATCCTTCAACAGTTGAACTAATTTGTTTGGTGAATTTTTCACTTATTTTCCCCAACCACGGCAACCAAATATAAAACAGACATTTATTCACCATATTAGGTTTTGTTCGTAAAAAATCTGCTCTTTTCCTTTTAATCATGGTTTCATTACATCTAAAGGATACCCATTATTGGACAAAACATCTGTAATTGTATTTAATTCCTCATCCAATTTTTCTGGCGAGCAGATCATTAGGGCACGATGTGTTAATGCCAAAATTAAATTATATTTGCGCCTATTAGGGCAGAATAAATCCCGGCGTGTATACAGCCTAGTGAATGTTGGTTTACGATAAATCGATGTAAGGTAACTAGATGGAGTTGTCGTTACCAAAACATTGAGAAACGCCAGGGCGGAATTATCTTCACTTTCATACGTATACTTTAACGCCGGATGCATACTGTTTAGTAACGAGAAAAATTCGTTTGCCTCCGAATTACTATCAAATATCGTATTGTCCACGTATCTAAAGTAGACCAATGGTTTTATGGGTCCGGACATTAATTTTTCCCATGGAATCCTACAAAAATGTTGGCCAATGTAGGTAGGTCCCAACACGGAACCCATCGACACGCCATCAATTTGCCTGTAAATCACATCATTAAAACTAACTTCAACGGATGTAACGGCAAATTTAATTAGTTCAACAAATACGTATTCAGGAACGGAAGGTGTTGGACTTTGGCTGCGCCAGCACAAATATCTATCGTTTCTGGGACGCAAGTAAATAAATTGCTGATATCATACGAACACATAAATTTATTTGTACTCGTTGATTTTTGCATGTAGTCAGCGAAATGAAATGAATCTTTCAGGCAGTATTTACTATAATAATTTGATACTGGCTGAAGAATATTGAAGATCCATTTTGCAACCTTCTGTTGTGAGGACCCTACCATAGATAGAATGGATCTTAAGGGAATATCCGCTTTGTGTGTGTATATATATATATATATATATATATATATATATATATATATATATATATAAAGCTGAACGCCAGGCGTGTGTGTGTCTGGTCACGAATAGGTTCCCGTATGGTTGACTATTATAGAAAACTGATCACATATAATGATAGAAGATGTATCGAGACACAGGAATGGGTATGTTTGATCTGGCATAATGATTATTTATTAAAATTGTGGGGTCTGCGTACGCGCCTGGTCCAAAAAATATGGAAATAAAAAATTTAAAAATTAAAAAGAAAACGTTTACAAGTGTTTTTGATATAGATGTACATAATAATACTTTGATAAGTATGTTTTAACTTAAATAGGGATGGTATAGTAAAATTGTGGGGGCTGCGTTCGCGTCTGGCCTCCATAGAATGGAAATAGGCACAAACTTTAATAAAGGCTTTTCATATCTATCTGTGTAAGTATACTTTGATAATTATGTTTCAGTTTGAAGAAATATGATATAATAGAATTATGGGGTGTTCGTTCGAACCTGACCTCCATAGAATGGAAATATGTCACAAAGTTTAACAAGGTTTTTTAATATAAATCCACAGAATATTGTGTTAAGTGTTTCAGTGTGAACAGGTATGGTATAATAAATTATGGGGTTTATCTACTTTATTTTTACTTTCATCATATTTTGCTTTGGTTTTGATACTCCCAAATTCGAAGCTATCTCTTTACAACCCTTCCTTTTCATAACGTATCATACTTTCATAAATCAAAGTCCATTTCTGTAGGCTATTTTTGAACCCAGTCAACGACGGGTACTTTTGCTAGTATATATATAATGCATAAATAGAAACTTCAGGAGAACCGGTTTAGTGTAAAAACTTCAAATACAAAATATGAATTTATGAATCGTTAAACCTGTTCATTTCTCACTTTATTTATTTATCCTAATCCTAACCCTAAAAGTCCCACCACTTTTTTGCTATTGCATTAGTATGTTTTTATTTTACTTTGATTTTATAGGGATGAATAAAACTACCCCTTATTGTGAATATGACGGAAAGAAGTACGGCGATGGGAGTCACTTCATTGATCTTAGTAAATGCCAAACTTGTAATTGCAAACCTGATGGATTACAGTGTTGCGGGTGAGTATTTTATTCAAGCCACGCTTTCCTGTGCTCTATGATATGTTTACTCTCTTTTAGGGGATGGGCAGCATACCCGCCTCCCTTCGAGCCTCAATGCATAAACCATACTAAAATCAATGTTCTATATCTTTGTTGTTCTTCATATTTTGACCATCCTGCAAGACACACATGCAGAACAGACGCAGAAAAGCCATCATCTCTTCAAAAAAAAACCCAATGAGTGCAGGAGCAGAACATAATGTTCACGATGAGTATTGTTGCCACAGCTATTACTAATCTCCCACTCTTAGGCAAGGTCCAAAAAGAATCCTAGATATGTTTCTCGACTTTTACAACCACACAAGCCTCAACCATAGATTGCCATGATAAATAACACTATATTTGAGACTCCATCCTTCAAATTCCTCAGTTTATCATTCCCAAGCAACATGAATTAGAACAAAAACATTGAGAACATTTCCAAAGCTTCTGCATTCATTATTCCAGAACTGTGTTGTATGTCCTTGAGGGGAAATTTATTCCAGGCCAATCGCCAGGGCAGATAAAACTCAGAGTTGTTGAGATGATTTAAACATGATGCTAAACTCCACTCCACTCGGAAGACACCCTCTCCTCCAACCATTCAAGCAGCCCGACCAGCAGATTATCAACAGCCCTCTTACTAATCCCCTATGAAATTCCTTTCTAGAAGTCAAAGAAATGGTGGTCGACTTTGGAAGCCTTTTGAGCGTTATTCAGCACTCTCCAAGTAACTGGTATTGTCTCTCGACCTATAACGATCCTCGACTGAATGATGAAGAATGCATTACTTTCTGTGAGATTCCACATAGATTCCTCCATCAATGTTCGACTCAGGAACGCCAGCCTATCGTTATTTCGATAACATGTCAAATAAGACATTCCCAAACGTTGAATATACACCTGTCTACGAATCCAATGCCTTTTCCTGTCTCAGAGAAACGAGAACAGGGCGTGATTGAGGGCCTTTAGGTTTTTTGCAGACAGAGGAAGTACAGCCAATCGGTAGGAGATGAGAGCAAAGACATAAGTGACGTACGCCTCAGTTCTATTCTTTAAGGAGAGTTACCTCTGAAGAAAAGCTTTAACTGACACTTAAACCTTTGACTATACCTCTGAACACTAATTTTACAGCTGGAAGCCCGATCTGAACCATGTACTAAAGATTCAAACCATGCCATCTGTACAGCTGAAAGAAGCAGAGAGGATGGTGTCATTCCTCCAGACACCCAACCGCAAGCTGACTGACTTGCAACAGTTGTTCTTTGCTACTGTGATCATTTAATAAAGAGTGAACTCCCTGTCACTATCTTTATGGCACAGTGATGTCATCAGCGAATACGAAAACTCTGGCTGATGCTTCACCAGGCAAAGCGAGTCAACAAACGACCAAACTTGTTTCCTTGCATCTTAGCTTGTGAAGTAGCAACTGCAATGCAAGAATGTAGAGCAGGTATGCCAGTGGACAGCCCTGATGCACAAACCAAGAGATAACAAAAGATTTCAAACACTTTCCATTAACCTGTACCACTGCTGTCCACATGCAATACAATATAGAGATCCATTTGTAGAAATCCAGTTTAAAACGAGCGGTTTCTAAAACAGATATGAGGAAGCGATGGTAAACCCTGTCGGAAGCGTTGGACTGATCTAAGTTGATCAGCGTGTCAATGTGTGAGCGTGGCTTCCGTGTTGTCTTCTATCCTTCCCTCTAGAATCAGATGGATCAGATGCAAGTTGTTCTGAATCAATCTCCCCTTCACAGCATAGTTCTGCTAAAGTTCAATCAACTCTTTATTAATGCCTTGAAACCAGTTCGATAGGATCTTGGTAAAAATATTAAACTCTGTGTTGAGCAGAGTTATGGGCGTGTGGTTATCTAGTTCCTCCCCACCATGTCTATCCCTCTTACTCAGCAATGTGATCATTTCTTTGGTGACTTGACACGGGATGAAATCCTCGCCAAACCAAAGGTTGAACATAGTTATTAGAATTCGTATAAACTTGTGGGACAGCCTCAAATATAGTTCACAGGGCAAACCATCAAGTAGAGGTAATTTGTTGCAGCCAACCTGCTTCAACACTATCAAGACCTCACACTCTTTGACTCTGCCTTTGCAATCAACTGCGTTAGGTGGGAGAGTAAGCCAAGTAGTCATCAAACCTGCTGTTGCATAAATCGCTCCTCAAAATGCTCTTGAAATCTTGAAATTGCAAATTATGTCCATCCAAATGTTTGCCTTTTGCGATGTACCTGTTCGAACCACATTCATGCACATTAGAGTTCACGGCTTCAATGGAGACTTTTCTTAGCCTATCCCTAACTACTTGACCATCATAACACTTGCTAGCTTCACGTTGAAGGTCCTGCTTAGCTAGCCAATTGTCTAACAATATCCCTGTCATGCACTGCTCAGGCTAGTCCTCTTCTAACTGCTTCTTTGTCTTGACCTTATCTAGTGTGAAGTGCTGAGCATATTTGACAGAGAAGTTTTTGATCTTAGTTTGCAATTTAAGCCATCACTTACACCCAGTAATCGCCTCTACTAATTTCTCTTATATAAGTAGCTTTTTCTTTTACTGGAAGTCTTTTATCTCCAGCATGTCTAGTACCCGGCTAGTTTCACCTGAATTAGGCCAAAGTAAATTATGGTCCATTTAACCTAACCATACTAAAAAAATCTATTTTGCTTTTCTAACAGCGTATTCAAATTAGTATTTGGGTAGGAAAAAACACTATTTGCCCTAGACCATATTTCCCGGGCCAACACAAAACTTTTCAACCATATCCCATCTAGCCATTAGCTCAGCCATTGGTCACATACCTCTCTGTTCCTCGAGGTGCATCTCCTCCCTTGTCTATCTTGGGATTAAGGATGGCATTCCACTCCCCCATTAAAACCACACACTTCAGAGATGCAATGAACATGCCGAGATCCCCGAAAAAGGCAACCCTCTCTCAAATGGTGCTAGACACAGTAACATTAATGACCTGAAACACAAAATCTTTTATGGCAATATCATGCCCCTCATTCCTATGGACAATGTTGATCGATACTGAAAATACATCAAAGTCCCTGGCTAGTACTTGACAATCCCTAAATGAAACTAAGTGTTCCTCCTGGATCACAGCACCATCCATTCCCAGAGACAAGAAGTCCCTCCGGATGCCAGCCAATCTTTTTGAAGACCTCAGGCCCCTTGTATTCGAACTAGCCAAATTCAGAGCCATGGACTTGCTTTAAGCAGTGTCACATTCAGTTCTGAAGTCTGCCATCGAAGGGATGCTGGCATTATGTGCCATGCTCAATTTGAAACTCCATCGAATAAGGAATTTTTTTCACTTTTTCTCGTATTCCTTATTTTGAATAAGATATTGTGAATTTAATTCTACAATATCGTCCATTATTTATATATATATATATATATATATTGTATATGTATATATATATTGTATATGTATATATACATATATTGTATATATATATATATATATATATTGTATATGTATATATATATATTGTATATGCATATATATATATATTGTATATATATATATAGATATATATTGTATATATATATATATTGTATATATATGTACACATATATATATATTATATATATACCATATATATATATATATATATATATATATATATATATATATATTGTATATATACACTATGTATATATTGTAGAAAATATATTGTGGATGCGTTATCAGCAGCTCCTGATACTCTCGCTTCTCTTTATTTGTCCCTCAGTCCTCATTTTTTAATGAGTGATTTTTCTGGCAAAGGGAGAAGGAAAAGCTGTATTCTAGGTTGACGGTTGGCAGAGGTGGTGGAAAATTTCTGTTTCTATTTCTATCCTTGTAGCCATGTCACTAGTAAGGGTGCTGGAGGTAAACGTTTTATCTGGACTAACGTTATCCGCCTGATAGTCAGGGACCTGAACCTTGGATAAACCAGTAAGGAAGCTGTCGTATCAGCAGGTGCAAAGTACTGGGGCTGCTGTATTGCCATTTGGTGAATGGATTCTGGACCATGCAGTAGCTTCTGGTGCGGCCTCTCGATGCCATATAAGTGGATAATTGTTACGGCTTTACCTTATCATGTTCTACAAAAAAAAAATTTCTTCGTTTCTTTTTCTCTCTTAGTTCCGCCTCTTTGTCCTGCTCTAAGCAAGTCTGACGACCTAGTCCACAAATTCTAAAATTCCATCATGGCAAGTTTCAAGAAAAAATACACGATTAAACCCGGATCTCGAACTTCCAATGCAGACCCCTACTACCATGTCTCCTTCTCCAACATCAGGGGTCTACGTTCTAAGCTTCCAGGGGTTGAAACCCAATTACAGGAGACTAAACCTAACCTTATATTTTCAAGCGAAACTGGCATTGGACAGACTATTTCCCTAGATGAGTTCGTAATCAAAAGATACTCTAACTTAACTTCTAAATCTGATCCCCAAGATCGTCATGGGCATGGAATATGTGCCTATCTTAAAGATGGCTTTCCATGTGGTAGGGATATCTCCAGAGAAGATCCTAACTTACCCTATATGTGCTTCCGGGTTGCACTAGCTCAAATTACTGCATTTAATCTCTATCACCCCCACAACAGCGGAGTTACTATCTTTCAAAGCATATCTGAGAAAATTGACCAAGTCCTATCTGCTTATCCTTCAGCTAACATTCATGTATGTGGAGACTTCAATGTTCACAACGTCGAATGGTTGACCCACTACAAGACCGATGATGAGGGGAGGTTCTGTCATGATTTCTCCATTGCTTATGATCTCACTTAGATTGTTCTTGAACTTACCCGTGTGCCCGACAATGACGGCCAGTATGCGAGTCTACTAGACCTTTTTTCTCACAACTTGCCCTGAACTATGTTCAGTTTCTGTTCTGTCTCCTCTTGGATCTTCCGACCATTCTGTTGTTCCATGCTTAAAAAGGATTCGTCCTCTATAGTATCAGCCATGACGGAATGGTTAATTGTAGGTATAGACCGTTTCAAACCCTCAAAAAAGTTCCAGCAAAAACCTAACAGCCAGCTATGGTTCTCTCCAGAAGGTGCTGCTGCCATTGCACACAGAAATCACTTTTTCCACTGCTTCCAACGTGATAGATGTATGGAAACTAAAGCGGCTTCCAGGACTGCCAGCAACCATTGTAAGAAAGTAATAAAGAACGCAAGAGATTTGTATGCTCAGTCCATCAAGTCCAAAGTAGCTGAGCAGCGGCTTGGTTCCCACCAGTTTTGGCAAATAACAAACAGAATCTTAAACAGAAGTGTGTGCTCTATCCCAACTATCATCAATGGACCTGAGGTAATCTCGTCAGCATCAGACAAAGCTAAACTCTTTGCCAAGAACTTTGCAACTAATTCTACCCTTTGCGACCAAAGCCACTAACCCTCAATGTTTCCTCCTGTATTAGAAAACACGCTATGTGATATACGTATATCTGTACATGATGTTGCCAAGCTAATTAAAAACCTTGATTCCAGTAAAGCAACTGGCCCTGACGGTATTCCAATTATAGTACTCAAAAAACTTCAACCTGAACTAGCGCCCATACTTACAAAACTGTTTAAACGTTGTCTTAAGGAGAATAGTTTCCCATCTCCCTGGAAAATTTCATCAGTATGCCCTGTATTTAAGAATTCAGGTGATCGCTCATCTTCCTCTCAGTACAGGCCAATAAGTTTCCTGTGCGTCATGAGTAAGTTGCTGAAATCTGTGTTAAATAGAGAAGTAATCAACAATCTCAGCAAAAATAACCTTCTTAGTGACACACAATATGGTTTCTGTTCTGCTAGATCTACAGCGGATGTGCTTACAGTTATATCTCATAGGATTAGCGAATCTCTCGATGAAGGCAACCTTTCTATGTCAATTGCTCTTGACATATCTAAGGCCTTTGATAGGGTATGGCATAAAGGTTTACTTCACAAGATCTCTAGCTATGGTATAGCTGGAAATGTCTTCTCAATTATTAAATAATTTCTTTCTGACAGGTTCATAAGAGTATTAGTTTAGGGGTAAAAATCAGAAACTAACAGTATTAATGCTGGTGTCCCTCAGGGGTCTATCCTGGGCCCAACTCTTTTCCTGATCTACATTAATGATCTTCCAAATCACATCCTTACCCTGACTCATTTGTAAACATTTATGCTGATGACACTACCATCTATGATAGCACATCTAAGACCGTAAACGACCAAGTTCTCTCCGATTCTCTCTCCCCTGATCTTTATCACGTGGTACAATGGGGAAAGGAGTGGCTGGTTACTTTTAATGCATCTAAAACCAAATTTCTCTCTTTACATCATCAACGTTCTGATCCCCATCTGGCATAGAATTGAAATGAATGGCTCTCGTCTTCAGGAGGCCTCAACTTTTGACAAGCTTCTGGGATTGACCTTTACCCCTGATCTTAAATGGATCACGTACATCAAATCTGTTGCCAAGGCCGCTCGAAAAATGGTGGGATCTTTCTATCGATCCAGTAGATATCTCACTGCTGATGCAATTCTCTATTTATAAAAGAGCCAGGTACGTCCAAGGATGGAATATTGTTGCCACATCTGGGCAGGAGATGACAGAAAGGACTTGTCCTGCCTTGATAGAGTCCAAAATAGATTCGTAGCTTTGTAGGAGATATCCATTTCTCTTCCCTGCCACCTCTGTCTCACAGAAGGGATGTTGCGAGTTTGTCTCTGCTATATCGTTATTTTCATGTAAAGTGTTTGACTGATTTTCAGTCTATGCCCCCCCCCGCCAAATTTCACAAGAAACACTCGTCTAGCTGAAAACACTAACAATAATTCCCCCCACTCGTTATCTGTGCCTAAACGTAGATTCCATAAAAAAGCTTCTTTCTTAGAACTGCATGACTTTGGAACTGTCTTCTGTTTTCCTGCTTTCCAGCTGACTACAATATGGTTGTCTTCAAGTCTAATATAAACAAGTTCTTGATGAGCCGTTCCAATTGTTAACAAATTTACCGACTTTCCATTAGTAAGGATTACTATATTGTCCAATATCTACTATAAACTTTTTCACCCTTATTCTCTAGTGGCCTCTTGGCCTTGATAAGTGGGAATGCCTTTGTAAAAAACAAATATGCATATATATATTGTATATATATATATATACAAATATATATACATTGCATATATATATATATTGTATATATATATATATATATATTTATATATTGTACATATATATATTGTATATATATATATAAATTGTATATATAGTGTATATATATTGTATATATATATATTGTATATATATATACATATTGTATATATATATATATTGAATATATATAAATATATATTGAATATATATATATTGTATATATATATACATACATACATTGTATATATATATAAATATATTGAATATATATATAATATATATATTGTATATATATTGTATGTATATATTGTATATATATATTGTATATATATATTGTATATATATATATATTGTATATATAACTATTGTATATATATATATATATATATATATATATTGTATATATATATAATATGTATATATATATATATATATTGTATATATATATAATATGTATATATATATATATATATATATATATATATATATATTGTATGAGAAATATGGAAATAGTATTCCGACAAAATAGAGAAATAAAAACGAACAAACCGAATTATATTTATTTCGAGACTTCCTCTGGATGAATGAGATTAAGAAACAAAAAAATACCAGTAAAAAATATTTGAAAATGTTACACGTGCAAAGGGCGACGCTGTTCTATTTCAGAAAAACGGAAAAATACGTTTGAAATTCAAAAAAGGGTGGGAGGGCTTGCCCTGTTAAAGAGTGGGGAATTTTAGTGACTTAATATAGTCGTTAATCTAATTTTAACAGATATGAGCGCAGTCAATATTCTTACTGGAGAGAAATATACCTGTTGAAATAAAAATATAGGTTTCTAACATAAATGAACTGAGTGTTATGTAAATTATTGATTCAGATTATATGTATTACTTATTATAGAGGGTGTTTGAAAGGTGTGAGAGACTTAAACGAGTCTACAGTTTAATTATGTGATTTCGATAATGTACATAACACCCATTACCAAAATATATATACATATGGTATATATACATATAGTATATATATGTATATATATATATATATTGTATATATATATACACATATTCTATATATATATATAAATTTAGATATACATATTGTATATATATATACACATATTCTATATATATATATATATATATATATTTAAATATACATATTGTATATATATATATATATACATATTGTATATATGGAGGGTATATATATTTTTTATATACAATATATATATTGTATATATATATTGTATATATATATTGTATATATATATTGTATATATATAGATATATATATTGCATATATATATTGTATATATATATATTTATATATACAAATGTATATATATTTACATATATATATTGTATAGATATATTGTATATAAATATCTTGTATATTTATATTGTATATATATATATATTGTATATATATACTGTATATATATATTGTTTGTATATATATTGTATGTTGCATATATGTATTGTATATACATTGTATATATATATATTGTATATATATATATATATATATATATATATATATATATATTGTATATATATATATTGGATGTACATATTGTCTAAATATACATTGTATATATATATATATATATTTATATATATATTGTATATATATATATATTGTATATATGTATATTGTATATACATATTGTATATATGTATATTGTATATATATATTGACTATATGCTGTATATATACTGTATATATATTTTGTATATATATATATTGTATATACATATTGTATATATATATTTTTATACATATATATATATATATTGTATATATATTGTATATATATTGTAAAAATATATATATATCGTATATATATGATATATATATTGTATATATATATATGTGTATATTGTATATACTGCATATATATATTAATATTATATATATATTGCATAAATATTTATATGTATAGAATATATATGCTGCATATATATATTGTATATCTATATATATTGTATATATATTGCATATATATATATTGTATATATATACATATGATATATATGTACATACATATAATATATATATACATTGTATACATAAATACATATATTTTATATATATATTGTATTTATAGTATATATATATATGTATATATATATTGTATAAATATATTGTATATATATATTGCATACATATATATTGAATATTTATATATAGTATATTTTTTAAATGTATATATACATATTTTATATATATTGTCTATATATTTATATAATGTACATATATATAGCATATATCTATTGTATATATATAAATGTATTGTATATATATTGTATATATATATATATATAATATATATATTGTATATATATATTGTATATATATATTGTATATATATAATATATAGATATATATTGTATATATATATATTGTATATATATTGTATATATATATATTCTATATATATATATATACTGTATATATATAAATACATTCTATATATATATTGTATATATATTTATATAGATTATATATATTGCATATATATATATTTTATATATATATTTTGTATATATTTATATATTTTGTATATATATTGTATATATATTGTATATATACGTACATACGATATATATACATATATTATATATATATTGTATATATATACATATTGTATATATATACATACTATATATATATATATACTATATATATATATATATATACATGCTGTATATATATACATACTGCATATGTTAAATACTGTATATATATTCATACTGTATATATATTCATACTGTATATATATAAATACTGCATATGTTATATGTATATATATTGTATATATATATACATACTGTATATATATACATACTTTATATATATACATACTGCATATATATATACATATTGTGCATATATACATTGTATATCTATATTATATATATACATATATATATTGTATATATTTATAATGTACATATATACTATATATATTTCATATATATTGTATATATACCTCTATTGTGTATATATATTGTATATATATTGTATATATATATATATATATATATATATATATATTATATTGTATATATATATTGTCTATATATATTGTATATATACATAAAACCCATATACTGAATACATATATATTGTATATATATACATATTGTAAATATATATTGTATATATTTACATATGGTATATATATATATATACATAGTGTATATATATATACATATTGTATATATATATATTGTGTCAATATATATATATTCATATATATGTTGTATATATATATATTGTATATATGTATGTTGTGTATAGATATATTGCATATATATATTGTATATATATATATTGTATATATATATATTGTATATATATAAATATATTCGAGTTATATTCTATATATATATGTTATATATATTGTATATATGTATTGTATATATACATATGGTGTATATGTACATAAATATTGTTTGTATACATATTGCATATACATATTGTAATATATTTATTGTATATATATTGTATATATATTGTCTCTATATATATTGTATATATATATATATATATTGTATATATATATTGTATATTTATACATTATATATACATATTGTAGGTGTATTGTAGATGTGATTTTATATGCATATATTGTATATATATATTATATATAAATTGTATATACATATTGTATATATATATATCGTATATATATTGCATATATATATATATTGTATATATATATTGTATATATATGCATATATTTTTCATATATATTGTACATATATAAATATATTATATATATATATTGTATATATATATACATTTGATATATATATATATTGCATATATATATTGTATATATATAGTTATTGTATATATATATATATATATATATATATATATGTATATATATTGTGTATATATTGGACAAATATATATATATATATATTACATATATGTATATTGAATATATATTGTCTATATATATGTATATTGCATATATATATAGAGATATATATATATATTGCATATATATAGTGTATATATATTGTACATATATATTTTATATATATATATATAATATATATATATATATTGTAAATATGTATATTGTATATATTTATATTTTATAGATATATATTCCGTATATATTGTATACATAGGTTATATATATTTTATATAGATTTATATTATATATATATTATATACATGTATGTTTTATATATATATTGTATATATATATATTTAAATTATATATATTGTATATATATATATTATGTATATATATTGTATATATATATAGTATATATATATATATTGTATTTATATATGTTGTACATATATACACATATGGTATATATATACATATGGTATAAATATACGTATTGTATATATATACATATTGTATATTTATACATATTGTATATATATACATATTGTATATGTATATACATATTGTATATATACATATTATACATATACATATTGTATATATATATATGTTATATATACATAGATATATATATATTAATTATATATAATGCAGATTTATATTGTATATATAATGTATATATATATTTAATATATATATAGTTTTTATATATATATTTATATACATATTGTGTATATATATATTGTATATGTAAATATGTTCTGTATATATATTTTATATAGATTTATCGTACATATATATATGATATATGTATTGTATATATATATTATATATTGTATATATATATATATTATGTATTAATTTTATGTTTATATATATTGTATATATATATTGTTTATATATATATTTTATATGTATATATACATATGGTATATATATACATATTGTCTATATATACATATTGTATATATATAAATTTTGTATATGTATATACATATTGTATATATCTACATATTGTATATATATTGTATGTACATACATATTGTATATGTATACATATATATATGTGTGTTGTATATATACATTGTATATATATATTGTATACATACATCGTATATATATATATATATTAATCATATATATATTGTATATATACATTTTATATATATACCTACATATATATTTTATATATATATTGTATATATATGTATATATATATATTGTATATATATTTTGTATATATATGTATATTTATATATATATATTGCATATATATATTGTATATATATATGTGTATATGTGTATATATATTTATATGTATATATATCGTATATATACAGAAATATATATATTGTATAGATATATTGTATATATATATTTATATATTGTATATATATATCTTGTACATATATATATTGTATATATATTGTATATATATATTGCGTTTATGTATTGTATATATATATTGTATATATATTGTATTTATATATATTGTATATATATTGTATATATATTGTATATATATCTTGTATATTGTATATATATTAGATAATGTATATATGTATTTTATATATATAATGTATATATATGTTGTATATATATTGTATATATATTGTATATATATTGTATGTATATATTTTGTATATATATATATATTGTATATATATATTATATATATTGTATATATATATATATTGTATATATATATATTTTATATATGTATTGTATACATATATATTGTATATATCTATATATATTGTATATATGTTATATATATTATATATATATTGTGTCTATATATATATGTTAGGTATATAGTTTTATATATATATATGTTGTGTATATATATGGTATATATTCATATATTATTTATATAAACCTATTTTATATATATACATATTGTATATAGATATACATATTGTATATATATATATATATACATATGATATATATATATATTGTGTCTATA